>NW_028227629.1:0-103376 GCF_978045245.1 Mus caroli
TCCTTAATTGTGATTTTTAATATTGCACGTTTTTCAGGTTTTTTCTTCATATTCTGTGTCCTACAGTGTAATTTTCTCATTTCCACGTTTTCCAGGGGTTTTTTTTTGCCATATTGCAGTTTCTTCAGTGTGAATTTTTAATTTTCTACTGTTTTCATGGTTTCTCGCCATATTTGGGGTCCTTCAGTGTGAGTTTTTTAATTTTTAATTTTCTACGTTTTTCAGGTTTTCTGGCATACTCCGGGTCCTTAATTGTGAATTTTTAATATTGCACGTTTTTCAGGTTTTTTGGTCATATTCTGTGTCCTACAGAGTAATTTTCTCATTTACACGTTTTCCAGGTTTTTTTTTTTTTGCCATATTGCAGTTTCTTCAGTGTGAATTTTTAATTTTCAAAGTTTTTCAGTATTTCTCGCCATATTCTGGGTAATATAGTGTGAATTTTTAATTTTCACGTTTTTCAGGGTTTCTCGGGATATTCTGGGTCCTGCAGTGTGATTTTCTAATTTTCCACATTTTTCAGGTTTTCTAGCCATATTTGGGGTCCTTCAGTGTGAGTTTGTAATTTTCTACTTTTTTCAGGATTTCTAGCCATATTCTGGGTCCTAGAGCGTGTATTTTTAATTTTCCACGTTTTTCAGTATTTCTCGCCATATTCTGTGTCTGACAGTGTGAATTTTTGATTTTCACGTTTTTCAGGGTTTCTCTGCATATTCTGGGACCTGCCGTGTGATTTTCTCATTTTCCACGTTTTTCAAGTTTTTGCGTAATTCTGGGTCCTACAGTGTGATTTTCTCATTTTCCACCTATTTCAGGTTTTCTCGCCATAGTTGGGGTCCTTCAGTATGATTTTTTACTTTTCTAATTTTTCAGGGTTTCTCTCCATATTCTGTGTCCTAGATCGTGTATTTTTAATTTTCCACGTTTTTCAGGGTTTCTCAGCATATTCTTGGTCCTACAGTGTGATTTTCTCATTTTCAACATTTGTCAATTTTTTTTTTTCCAAATCTCGGTCTTACAGTGTGATTATTCTCATTTTCCACCTTTTTCAGGTTTTCTCGCCATATTCTGGGTTCTACAGTGTGAGTTTTGATTTTTCCTCGTTTTTCAGGTTTTATTGCCATGTTTATTTTTAATTTTCTACATTTTTCATGTTCTCTCGCCATATTTGGGTTTCTTCAGTGTGAGTTTTTAATTTTCTAATTTTTCAGGGTTTCTCGACATATTCTGTGTCCTACAGGGTGAGTTTTGTGTTTTTCTCGTTTTTTAGGTTTTCTCGCCATATGCCAGGCACTTTAGTGTTAATTTTTAATTTTCCTCGTTTTTCAGGTTTTTCCGTCATATTATGGGTCCTACAGTGTGATTTTTCTCATTTCCACCTTTTTCAGCTTTTCTTGACATATTCTAGGACCTTCAGTGTGAATTTTAAATTTTCCACGTTTTTCAGTATTTCTCGCCATATTCTGTGTCCAACAGTGTGAATTTTTAATGTTCACGTTTTTCAGGGTTTCTTGGCATTTTCTGGGTCCTGCAGTGTGATTTTCTCATTTTCCACATTTGTCAGCTTTCTAGCCATATTTGGGGTCCTTCAGTGTGAGTTTGTAATTTTCTACTTTTTTCAGGGTTTCTCGCCATATTCTGGGTCCTACAGCGTGTATTTTTAATTTTCCATGTTTTCAGGGTTTCTCGGCATATTCTGGGTCCTACAGTGTGATTTTCTCATTTTCGACGTTTTTCAATTTTTCTTTCCAAATCTGGATTCTATAGTGTGATTATTCTCATTTTCCATCTTTTTTTTTAGGATTTCTCGCCATATTCTGGGTCCTTTAGTGTGAGTTTTGAATTTTCCTTGTTTTTCAGGTTTCCTGCCATATAAGGGGTACTTCAGGGTGATTTTTTAATTTTCCACGTTTTCAATATTTCTCGCCATATACTGGGTAATACAGTGTGAATTTTTAATTTTCCACTTTTTTCATGATTCTTGCCATATTCTGTGTCCGACAATGTGAATTTTTAATTTTCACGTTTTTCAGGGTTTATCGGCATATTATGGGTCCAGCAGTGTGATTTTCTCATTTTCCACGATTTTCAAGTTTTTTCGAAATTCTTGGGGTACTTCACTCTGAGATTTTAATTTTCTACTTTTTTCAAGGTTTCTTGCCATATTCTGGGTCCTACACCATGTATTTTTAATTTACCACGTTTTCAGGGTTTCTCGGCACATTATGGGTCCTACAGTGTGATTTTCTCATTTTCGACGCTTTTCAAGTTTTTTCGCAATTCTGGGTCCTACAGTGTGATTATTGTCATTTTCCAACGTTTTCAGTTTTTCTGGCCATATTTGGGGTCCTTCAGTGTGAATTTTTAATTTTCTAATTTTTTCAGGTTTTCTCCCCATATTCTGGGTCCCTCAGTGTGAATTTTTAATTTTCCTCGTTTTTCAGGTTATCTCTACATATTCTGTTTCCTTCAGTGTGAATTTTTAATTTTCTACTTTTTTCAGGTTTTTTCGTCATATTCTGGGACCTACAGTGTGATTTTCTCATTTCCACGTTTTTCAGGTTTTCTTGCCATATTCCAGGTCCTTCAGTGTGAATTTTTAATTTTCACGTTTTTCAGTATTTCTTTCCATATTTTGCATAATACAGTGTGAATTTTTATTTTTCCACTTTTTTCATGGTTTCTCGCCATATTCTTTGTCCGACAGTGTGAATCCTTAATTTTCACGTTATTCAGGGTTTCTCCGCATATTCTGTGTCCTGCAGCGTGTATTTTTAATTTTCCATGTTTTTCAGGGTTTTAGGTCATATTCTGGGTCCTTAAGTGTGATTTTTCTCAATTACGACATTTTTCAGGTTTTTTCCCAATTCTGGGTTCTACAGAGTGATTTTCTCATTTTCCACCTTTTTCATGATTTCTCGCCATATTAGCGGTCCTTCAGTGTGAGTTTGAATTTTTCTACTGTTTTCAGGGTTTCTAGCCATATTCTGGGTCCTACAGCGTGTATTTTTAATTTTCCACGTTTTTTAGTATTTCTCGCCATATTCTGTGTCCAACAGTGTAAATTTTTAATTTTCACGTTTTTCAGGGTTTCTCTGCATATTCTGGGTCCTGCCGTGTGATTTTCTCATTTTCCACGTTTTTCAAGTTTTTACGTAATTCTGGGTTCTACAGTGTGATTTTCTCATTTTCCACCTATTTCAGGTTTTCTCGCCATAGTTGGGGTCCTTCAGTATGATTTTTTACTTTTCTAATTTTTCAGGGTTTCTCTCCATATTCTGGGTCCTACAGCGTGTATTTTTAATTTTCCACGTTTTTCAGGGTTTCTCAGCATATTCTGGGTCCTACAGTGTGATTTTCTCATTTTTGACATTTTTCAATTTTTTTTTTCCAAATCTTGGTCTTAGAGTGTGATTATTCTCATTTTCCACCTTTTTCAGGTTTTCTCGCCATATTCTGGGTTCTACAGTGTGAGTTTTGAGTTTTCCTCCTTTTTCAGCTTTTCTTGCCATATTCTGGGTCCTACATAGTGAGTTTTGTATTTTCCTCGTTTTTCAGGTGTTATTGCCATGTTCTGGGTCCTTCAGTGTGAATTTTTATTTTTCTACATTTTTCAGGTTCTCTCGCCATATTTGGGTTTCTTCAGTGTGAGTTTTAAATTTTCTAATTTTTCAGGGTTTCTCGACATATTCTGTGTCCTACAGCGTGAGTTTTGAGTTTTCCTCGTTTTTCAGGTTTTCTCGCCATATGCTGGGCACTTTAGAGTTAATTTTTAATTTTCCACGTTTTTCAGGTTTTTCCGTCATATTCTGGGTTCTACAGTGTGATTTTTTTCATTTCCACGTTTTTCAGCTTTTCTTGACATATTCCAGGACCTTCAGTGTGAATTTTAAATTTTCCACGTTTTTCAGTATTTCTCGCCATATTCTGTGTCCAATAGTGTGAATTTTTGATTTTCACGTTTTCAGGGTTTCTCGGCACATTTTGGGTCCTACAATGTAATTTACTCATTTCGACGCTTTTCAAGTTTTTTCGCAATTCTTGGTCCTACAGTGTGATTATTCTCATTTTCCACGTTTTTCAGTTTTTCTGGCCATATTCGGGGTCCTTCAGTGTGAAATTTTAATTTTCTACTTTTTCAGGTTCTCTCTCCATATTTGGGATCCTTAAGTGTAAGTTTATGATTTTCTAATTTTTCAGGATTTCTCAACATATTCAGTGTCCTAGAGCGTGTATTTTTAATTTTCCACGTTTTTCAAGTTT
The DNA here is from genome assembly GCF_978045245.1 of Mus caroli. Lineage (NCBI taxonomy): Eukaryota > Metazoa > Chordata > Mammalia > Rodentia > Muridae > Mus > Mus caroli. Next base: position 4,264 of record NW_028227629.1, read on the forward strand.
TTTTCGTCATATTCTGGGTCCTGCAGTGTATTTTTCTCATTTTCCACGTTTTTCAAGTTTTTTCATAATTCTGGGTCCTACAGTGTGATTTTCTCATTTTTCAACTTTTTCAGGTTTTCTCGCCATATTTGGGGTCCTTCCGTGTGATTTTTTACTTTTCTAATTTTTCAGTGTTTCTCGATATATTCTGGGTCCTACAGCGTATATTTTTAATTTTCCACGTTTTCAGGGTTTCTTGGCATATTCTGGGTCCTACAGTGTGATTTTCTCATTTTCGACGTTTTTCAATTTTTTTTTCCAAATCTGGTTTATATAGTCTGATTATTCTCATTTTCCATCTTTTTCAGGATTTCTCGCCATATTCTCGGTCCTATAGTGTGAGTTTTGAATTTTCTTTTTGTTTTTCAGGTTTTCTTGCCATATGAGGGGTCCTTCAGTGTGATTTTTTAATTTTCCACTTTTTTCATGATTCTTGCCATATTCGGTGTCCGACAGTGTGGATTTTTAATTTTCATGTTTTTCAGGGTTTATCGGCATATTCTGAGTCCAGCAGTGTGATTTTCTCATTTTCCACGATTTTCAAGTTTTTTCGCAATTCTTGGGGTACTTCACTGTGAGTTTTTAATTTTCTACTTTTTCAGGGTTTCTCGCCATATTCTGGGTCCTACACAGTGTATTTTTAATTTACCACGTTTTCAGGGTTTCTCGGCACATTATGGGTCCTACAGTGTGATTTTCTCATTTTATACGCATTTCAAGTTTTTTCGCAATTCTGGGCCCTACAGTGTGATTATTGTCATTTTCCACCTTTTTCAGTTTTTCTGGCCATATTCGGGGTCCTTCAGTGTGAATTTTTAATTTTCTACTTTTTTCAGGTTTTCTCCCCATATTCTGGGTCCCTCAGTGTGAGTTTTTAATTTTCCTTGTTTTTCAGGTTATCTCTACATATTCTGGGTCCTTCAGTGTGAATTTTTAGTTTTCTACTTTTTTCAGGTTTTTTCGTCATATTCTGGGACCTACAGTGTGATTTTCTCATTTCCACGTTTTTCAGGTTTTCTTGCCATATTCCAGGTCCTTCAGTGTGAATTTTTAATTTTCACGTTTTTCAGTATTTCTTTCCATATTTTGCGTAATACAGTGTGAATTTTTAATTTTCCACTTTTTTCATGGTTTCTCGCCATATTCTTTGTCCAACATTGTGAATCGTTAATTTTCACGTTATTCAGGGTTTCTTGGCATATTCTCTGTCCTACAGCGTGTATTTTTAATTTTCCACGTTTTTCAGGTTTTTTTTTTTGTCATATTCTGGGTCCTACAGTGTGATTTTTCTCATTTACGACATTTTTCAGTTTTTTTCCCAATTCTGGGTCCTACAGAGTGATTTTCTCATTTTCCACCTTTTTCAGGATTTCTGGACATATTAGGGGTCTTCAGTGTGAGTTTGTAATTTTCTACTTTTTTCAGGGTTTCTAGCCATATTCTGGGTCCTACAGCGTGTATTTTTAATTTTCCACATTTTTCAGGGTTTCTCAGCATATTCTGGGTCCTACAGTGTGATTTTCTCATTTTCGACGTTTTTCAATTTTTTTTCCAAATCTCGGTCCTACAGTGTGATTATTCTCGTTTTCCACCTTTTTCAGGTTTTCTCGCCATATTCTGGGTTCTACAGTGTGAGTTTTGAGTTTTCCTCCTTTTTCAGGTTTTCTTGCCATATTCTGGGTCCTACATAGTGAGTTTTGAATTTTCCTCGTTTTTCAGGTTTTATTGCCATGTTCTGGTTCCTTCAGTGTGAATTTTTAATTTTCTACATTTTTCAGGTTCTCTTGCCATATTTGGGTTTCTTCAGTGTGAGTTTTTAATTTTCTAATTTTTCAGGGTTTCTCGACATATTCTGTGTCCTACAGCGTGAGTTTTGAGTTTTCCTCGTTTTTCAGGTTTTCTCGCCATATGCTGGGCACTTTAGAGTTAATTTTTAATTTTCCACGTTTTTCAGGTTTTTCAGTCATATTCTGGGTCCTACAGTGTGATTTTTCTCTTATCAATGTTTTTTAGCTTTTCTTGACATATTCCAGGACCTTCAGTGTGAATTTTAAATTTTCCACGTTTTTCAGTATTTCTCGCCATATTCTGTGTCCAACAGTGTGAATTTTTAATTTTCATGTTTTTCAGGGTTTCTCGGCATATTCTGGGTCCTGCAGTGTGATTTTCTCATTTTTCACATTTTCAGGTTTTCTAGCCATATTTGGGGTCCTTCAGTGTGAGTTTGTAATTTTCTAATTTTTTCAGAGTTTCTCGCCATATTGTGGGTCCTACAGCATGTATTTTTAATTTTCCATGTTTTCAGGGTTTCTAGGCATATTCTGGGTCCTACAGTGTGATTTATTCATTTTCGATGTTTTTCAAGTTCTTTCGCAATTCTGGGTCCTTCAGTGTGAATTTTTAATTTTCTACTTTTTTCAGGTGGTCTCTCCATATTTGGGGTCCTTCAGTGTAAGTGTATAATTTTCTAATTTTTCAGGATTTCTTGTTGCCAGGTACTAAGTTTTCTAGTTTCCCTGACGTTTGTGACCAGCATTTCATTTCTCTTATCTTTTTTAGAAAATTTTCTGGCTCCTTATTTCTTACAGATCATCTCTAAGTGCTAGTATTATTAGCAAGTGTCACTTTGCTCGGTTCTAGTCTTTGTCATTTATCTCTCTTTGCTCCTATTTCTTAACTGCAATGGAGATCTCATATAATGTCTCTCTTTCTATCTATATATATCTCTTTCTTGTCTTTGCTTACTTTGAATGTTATCTAATTATTACATCTATATTCTGTCACTTAACTTTTTTCATAGTTTACCTCTTTTTACTGTTAACCTATTTCTTTTGAGTCTGCTGAAGCTTTGCTCTCAGTTCTTCTTTGCAGACCTCTATCCTTCATCAGAGCCTGGCAGTTAGACTCGTAGGTGCTCCTTACCTTGTATATCTCCCTCACCGGAGCTTAAAACATATTCACTGCTAGCAGCTCAGGGCGATGCCTGAGAAGAGAAAACACACGGGGCAGAGAAGGGGGTGCAGCTCTTACATCTGGCTGCACACTGATATCTCAAAATGAACACAATTTTTTCTGTTAACAGTTAACAAGAGACAGGATACAGGGGACAGGGAAATGAGAAGCAACCAGGGAACCTTGTGGCGTCCTCAGATCAGACGCGGCAACCCGCTGAACTCAAGCATACTAGTCAGCGGAGGGAAAGAAACTAACCAGGATTTTCTCAGTAACGGCGAATGGACAGGGAGGAGCCAAGCGCCGAGTCTCCGCCGCGCCACGGCGAAATGTGGGAGTGGCAAACAAACACTGGCAGGGAGGGGGAATTTAACCACTTGTTTTCCGGCATGGCTTGAGCCCCCGGAGGCGGCGGCGTCCGCCACCCCACACACAGGCATCCACGGAGCTCTCTTGGCCAGAGGCAACGGCAGCCTCCCGAGCTTTGGAAACGCAAGGCGCCTGCGCGGCAGGGCGGGGGAACTTCTCTGTGTGCCCCACGGCGGGCGCACAGACACAAGGGAGTGCGGGCAGACTCCAGGGGGAAGCCAAAGGAGGGACGGCGGCCACAGTTGGCCCCTCCCCAGCTGTGGCAGGCTTCACGGCTATTCCGGGGCGCCAGGCGGGTCTGACAGGCCGCCGCACTTACTATCAGCATTTTACAACTCACTCGCAGGGCACAGACAGCCTCCGTTGCTGCTGTGTCTGCAGAACTCAGAACCTCAGCACCACTGCTGCAGCTCTGGATTTCAGAGCTCTTTTGAGCAGCCTGGGGAGGACCGGCCTGGTGGTTTTTTTTTCTCTTTTTTTCCTTTTTTTAAAACCATTGCTGACAAATTCTGTCCTGACGTCAGTCCAAGTCTACAGTCGGCAAAGGGTTAACACACACACACACACACACACAGTCTGTCACGTGACCAAAACACAACCAGCCAAACGCCACTTTCTGACGGGGTCGGATTCCACATTGACTCTTTTTCCTGATAGGGGTGGGATTCCACATCCACTCCCGCTCTGGCAGAGAGAACACTCTCTCTCTCTCCTTCACTCTGCCAGGCAACAGCCAGGTCTTTTTGACTGTTCTGTACCCTGGGCACTCCTTCCAGGGTCTCCCTTGAAACATCTTTTTGGGGTGCAGACTGTGAGGCCATAGACAGCCGTCCTCTCACAGCCACTGCCAGAATAAACCCACAATCTCAGAATACACAAATGCAGCAGTTCCACACTTACACACCCAGCAGATTGTCCCATTTCTAGAATAATAGCAAACACAACAAGAGCAGACACAAGACTTGAGACAAAAAGAAAAAACCAAAAACGGCGGCGACCTCGCGTCGCCCACAGGCAACTTACAGAATCAGATGGCCTTTCCAAGGCCGGCCGGCTTAGACCTTCCACCAAAGTGATGGTCTCTCGGCCTTCAGAGGGGTCCGCCAAGCGTCCTTGGCCCTCCCCTTGTCTTCCTGGGGCGTCCCCCAGGGCGATCGGACGGTGGGCACCAGACACGTCTATCTCTACCCACCCCGCGCTCTCTATTGAGACCTGCCTGGTCTCCAGCTCCCGGAGCACGGTCTCTGGTGCTCGTACTGAGCAAAGAGCGTCACGCAAAACCAGAACTGCGATCGCACCAGATACAGATTCAGATGGCCTCTCCAAGGCCCAAGATTGAGACTCTCCTGGTCTCCAGAAACAGAACACAGACACCAGACCAAACAGAACAGTAAATCTTACTTCTGAGTGGGTCCAGGACTTCTGGGTGGTCACGCTGATTCCCGGCCAATGCACCAAATGAAAGACTCCAGGACTCCCAAAGGGAGGCACTTACTCAAGCCTCGGGTCAGCCGCGCACCCAAGAAGACACTGAGACCGAACTTAAGATGTATAGAGAGTAAGATTTAATACAGCAACGACAAGAAAGCACACAAAAAGCACATATACCAGATATCTGGGGTCGAAACTCATGCAGCCAGCAAGGTGCAGAGGAGATTCGGCAATTGGCCCAGACTTGTCACAGGCTTTTATAGGAGAAGGGTAAGGAGAAAAGTACAAGTTTTACGTCACCAAGGTGTTCTGTCAAGGAGCTTTACATAACCAAGGGGTCGTGTCCTATATTTTGGCAATGTACTCGATCTATTGGAACATTCTGGGGTAGTACCAGGAGGCCCCTATCTCAAAAATGTTCTTGGAACAGTCTTCAGTTAGGAGGGGTTGGACTGAGTTCGCTCCAGGAGACCCTTATCTCAGAAATGCTCCTGGAACCGTTCTCACTTGGGAGGGGTCGGACTCTGGGGTGAAGAGTTCAAGAATGTACTCTGAGGTAAAAAGTTCAGGTGTGTTCCGGGAACAACCTCTAGATGGGAGGGGTAAGAGAACTCTGAGTTGGAGAGTTCATGGAGAGTTCAGCTTTTCTTCTTTCAATCCCAGGTTCTCTGGAAGATGAGTCAGTGCTGTTAATTGTTGAGCCCTTTCAGTGGCCCCACCCATCTTTAAATTTTTAGAAGTATATGTGAGGCTGTGTTCATGTACATCATATGCAGACCATAAGAGGGATATAGATTCTCCAGAATCTGACACCCTCTTCGGGAGTGTTTGAAGACAGCTACAATGTACTTAAATCTAATAAATACATACTTAAATTAATAAACATTTTTTAAAAAGGATAAGAAAGAATGAAAGACCAGGTAGGCCTGCCATTCTTAACTCTATCTGTCTGTATGTCTGTCTGTCTGTCTGATCCCCTGGAACTGGAGATGGGCCACCATATAGTTGCTGGTAGTTGATCCCAGGTTCTCTATAAGAGGAGACAATGTTGTTAATTGTTGATCCCTTTCATTGGCCCCACACATCTTTAAATTTTTAGAAGTAAATGTGAGGCTGTGTTTATGTACATCATATGCAGACCATAAGAGGGATATAGATTCTCCAGAATCTGACACTCTCTTCTGGAGTGTCTGAAGACAGCTACAGTGTACTTATATCTAATAAATACATAAATAAATAAATAAATAAATAAATAAATAAATAAATAAATAAACATTTTTTAAAAGGGATAAGAAAGAAAGAAAAACCAGGCAGGCCTGCCATCCTTGTCTGTCTTTCTTTCTGTCTGTCTGTCTTGCCTAGCCCCTTGAGTAGCCTAGCCTAGTCCCTTGCCTTGACTAGCCCAGCCCCTTGCCTAGCCTAGCCTAGCCCAGCCCTGCCTTGCCTAGCCCTGCCTATCCCTGTCTTTAACCAGGCTGGCCTCGAACTCAGAAACTGACTGCCTCTGCCTCCAGAGTGCTCTCATTAAGAGCTCGAGCCACCACTGACTGTTGGGTTTTCTAAGTCTTACATAGGTATGGTCTGTTTCTCAGCTGTGAAACCCTAATTAACACATGTAGTCTGTCCTAGGTCAGCCATAGCTACAGACTGAGGCCTTTTCTAAAACAAAACAAAAGAAAACAAAAAATAGAAATAATAAAATAAATAAATTAAGCAACCACATGATATCTTTTCTTTCTTTCAATGATACTCAGAGCTTGAAGCAGTTCACCCATGAGACCTCAGCTCCGGACATTGAGTCTCTTTCCCTAACAAGTATTATGGCTGAACCTGAGGGGTTCTACTGCTGATTTGGGTCCCCCACTTTAAAAAAATAGTTGTTTTCAAAGGCTGCAGGTTCTTAGCCCTGTTCCTTGTTACAGTTGAGTCACAGCCCTGAAAGTTCAGTGGTAGTTAAAGGCACTGAGAAGGGCTTCCTATAGACATCAAAGACCAAGTCTTTGTTTTTAAAAAGTTAATCTGGATTCCCCCACCCCCTGGCATCCTTAGAATGCCTAGAAAGGAAGGCAGGGACCTGGGCAGAAGGGTGCAAGGCTACTGGTGTTTGTAAGTGGTAACAGAAAGCTTTCTCTTGTTGGTACCCTACCCCAAGTTACACTGTCACTTCTTTTTCCTAGTTGTTGTTTTGTCGGTTTGTATTCTCAACATAGACCCTTTTCCTTCCTAACCTTGGCTGTCCTGAACCTTACTGTCCTTGAACTCAGTGATTTGCCTGTCTTGCTGGGATGAAACTGTGAGCTACCATCCAGAAGGAAGTACCCTGCTGAGGTTAGATTGGGGTCTCTTCCATTTTCCTCTATGAACATGCATATGGCAGGCCTGTTCTTTCTTTTTTACTTTTCCTTTTCTTTTTAAAGATTTATTTATTTATTATATTTAAGTATGCTGTAGCTATCTTCAGACAGTCCAGAAGAGGGTGTCAGATTCTGAAGAATCTAAATCATTCTTATTGTCTGCATATGATGTATATAAACACAGCCTCACATAAACTCAAAAAAAAAAAAGAAAGAAAGAAAGATGTGGCTATAGAGAGGGCTCAACAATTAAGAGCATTGTCTCCTCTTCCAGAGAACCTGGGCTCAATTACTAGTATTATATATGGTGGCCCATCTCCAGTTCCAGGGGATCTAATACTCTGTTCTGGAGTCTGTGGGCACAGCATACACATGCAAAACATTCTTACACAATCATTGAGAGAGGAGAGAGAGGGGTTGAGAGAGAGGGTAGGTAATCATACCTCCTGACGAGTTTGAAGACCTGAGCTTCATCACTCACACAAATAAATAAATGCAAAATATTTTTTTATAAATAAACTCTGCCATTGCCCTTTAAAAATTCCTAGAAAACAAGTTTTATAAGCAACAGTTATATTTACTATATCTAAAGGACAGTCATGAGCATATTCAATAAATAGAAAAAGGCCTGTTAGTCTTAGAAATGGAAAAGACAAACCAAGGAAGGTTTGCAATTACATAATGAGGCAGCTCAGCCCAGCTCTAAGGTTGGAAATAAGACTCGAGAATAGGATACACCTGAAGACAGCCAGCCATTGTTTTTTGTTTTGGAGGCTGAAAGGATACACCTGAAGACAGCCAATGCTGTGTGATGGTGATCTGGTATTTTTTTTTTAATTTTTAAAAACTTTAACACTTTTTATAAAACTTTTATAAAAACTTTTTCTTTCTTTCTTCCTTTCTTCTTTCCTTTCTTCCTTTCCTCACCCTAGCCCCTACCCTAGCCCTGTCTTTCACCAGGGTGGCCTCGAACTCAGAAACTGACTGCCTCTATCTACAGAGTGCTCTCATTAAGAGCTTGAGCCACCACTGAATGTAGGGTTTTCTAAGCCTTACCTTGCTCTTGGTGTCTATTCTCAGCTGTGAAACCCTAATTAACACAAGTAGGCAGTCCTGGGTCAGCCAGAGCTACAGACTGAGGACTTCTCTAAAAACAAATAAAACAAAACAAAACAACAAATAGAAATAATAAAATACAAAAATTAAGCAAACACAGCATACCTTTTCTCTCTCTAGGTGGTACTCAGAAATTCCAGCAGTTGGCCTGTGACACCTCAGCTCAGTATATGTGAGGCTGTGTTTATGTACATCATATGCAGACCATAAGAGGGATTTACATTCTCCAGAATCTGACACCCTCCTCTGGAGTGTCTAAAGAAAGCTACAGTGTACTTATATCTAAGAAATACATAAAAAAAATAAATAAATAAATAAATATTTTTTAAAAAGGATAAGAAAGAAAGAAAGACCAGGCAGGCCTGCCATCCTTATCTCTGTCTCTCTGTCTGTCTGTCTGATCCCCTGGAACTGGAGATGGGCCACCTTGTAGGTGCTGGTAGTTGATCCCAGCTTCTCTGGAAGAGGAGACAATGCTGTTAATTGTTGAACCATTTCAGTGGCCCCACCCATTTTTAATTTTTAGAAGTATATGTGAGGCTGTGTTTATGTACATCATATGCAGACCATAAGAGGGATTTAGATTCTCCAGAATCTGACAACCTCTTCTGGAGTGTCTGAAGACGGCTACAGTGTACTTATATCTAACAAATACATAAATAAATAAATAAATAAAGATTTTTTAAAAAGTATAAGAAATAAAGAAAGACCAGGCAGGCCTCTCTGTCTGTCTGTCTGTCTGATCCACTGGAACTGGAGATGGGCCACCATAAGGTGCTGGTAGTTTATCCCAGGTTCTCTGAAAGAGGAGACAATGCTGTTAATTGTTGAGCTCTCTCAGTGGCCCCACACATCTTTAAATTTTTAGAAGTATATGTGAGGCTGTGTTTATGTACATCATATGCAGACCATAAGAGGGATTTTGATTCTCCAGAATCTGACACCCTCTTCTGGAGTGTCTGAAGACAGCTACAGTGTACTTATATCTAATAAATACATAAATAAATATATAAATAAACATTTTTTAAAAAGGATAAGAAAGAAAGAAAGACCAGGCAGGCCTGCCATCCTTAGCACTGTCTGTATGTCTGTCTGTCTGATCCCCTGGAACTGGAGATGGGCCACCATATAGTTGCTGGTAGTTGATCCCAGGTACTCTGGAAGAGGAGACAATGCTGTTAATTGTTGAGCTTTTAGAGTGGCCCCACCCTTCTTTAAATTTTTAGAAGTATATGTGAGGCTGTGTTTATGTACATCATATGCAGACCATAAGAGGGATTTAGATTCTCCAGAATCTGACACCCTCTTCTGTAGTGTCTGAACAGCTACAGTGTACTTATATCTACTAAATACATAAATAAATAAATAAATAAACATTTTTTAAAAAGGATAAGAAAGAAAGAAAGACCAGGCAGTCCTGCCATCCATATCTCTGCCTGTCTGTCTGTCTGTCTATCTGATCCCCGGGAACTGGAGATGGGCCACCATATACTTGCTGGTAGTTGATCCAAGGTTCTCTGGAAGAGGAGACAATGCTCTTAATTGTTGAGCCCTTTCAGTGGCCCCACACTTCTTTAAATATTTAGAAGTATATGAGGCTGTGTTTATGTACATCATATTCAGATTATAAGAGGATTTAGATTCTCCAGAATCTGACACCCTCTACTGGAGTGTCTGAAGACAGCTACAGTGTACTTATATGTAATAAATAAATAAATAAATAAACATTTTTTAAAAAGGATAAGAAAGAAAGTAAGACCAGGCAGGCCTGCCATCCTTATCTCTGTCTGTCTGTCTGTCTGTCTGATCCCCTGGAACTGGAGATGGGCTACCATATAGTTGCTGGTAGTTGATCCCAGGTTCTCTGGAAGAGGAGACAATGCGGTTAATTGTTGAGCCCTATCAGTGGCCCTACCCATCTTTAAATTTTTAGAAGTGTATGTGAGGCTGTGTTTATGTACATCATATGCAGACCAGAAGAGGGATTTAGATTCATCAGAATCTTACACCCTCTTCGGGAGTGTCTGAAGACAGCTACAGTGTACTTATATCTAATTAATACATAAATAAATACATTTTTTTTAAAAAGATAAGAAAGAAAGAAAGACCATGCAGGCCTGCCATACTTATCCTTGTCTGTCTGTCTGTCTGTCTGATCCCCTGGGAGTAGAGATGGGCCACCATATAGTTGCAGGTAGTTGATCCCAGGTTCTCTGTAAGAGGAGACAATGTGGTTAATTGCTGAGCCCTTTCAGTGGCCCCCCTCCCATCTTTAAATTTTAAGAAGTAAACGTGAGGCTGTGTTTATGTACATCATATGCAGACAATAAGAGGGATTTAGATTCTCCAGAATCTGACAACTTCTTCTGGAGTGTCTGAAGACGGCTACAGTGTACTTATATCTAATAAACATATAAATAAATAAATAAACATTTTTTAAAAAGGATAAGAAAGAAAGAAAGACCAGGCAGGCCTGCCATCCTTATCTCTGTCAGTCTGTCTGTCTGTCAGTCTGTCTGATCCCTTGGAACTGGAGATGGGACACCATATATTTGCTGTTAGTTGATCCCAGGTTCTCTGGAAGAGGAGACAATGCTGTTAATTGTTAATCCCTTTCAGTGGCTCCACCTATCTTTAAATTTTTAGAAGTATATGTTAGGCTGTGTTTATGTACATCATATGCAGACCATAAGAGGGATTTAGATTCTCCAGAATCTGACACCCTCTTCTGGAGTGTCTGAAGACAACTATAGTGTACTTATATCTAATAAATACATATATAAATAAATATAAATGAATACATAAACATTATTTTAAAAGGATAAGAAAGAAAGAAAGACCAGGCAGGCCTGCAATCCTAATCTCTGTCTGTCTGTCTGTCTGTCTGATCCCCTGGAACTGGAGATGGGCCACCTTGTAGTTGCTGGTAGTTGATCCCAGGTTCTCTGGAAGAGGAGACAATGCTGTTAATTGTTGAGCCCTTTCAGTGGCCCCACCCATTTTTAATTTTTAGAAGTATATGTGATGCTGTGTTTATGTACATCATATTCAGACCATAAGAGGGATTTAGATGCTCTAGAATCTGTCACCCTCTTATGGAGTGTCTGAAGACGGCTACAGTGTACTTATATCTAATAAATACATAAATAAATAAATAAATAAATAAATAAACATTTTTTAAAAAGTATAAGAAAGAAAGTAAGACCAGGCAGGCCTGCCATCCTTATCTCTGTCTCTCTGTCTGTCTGTCTGTCTGATCCACTGGAACTGGAGATGGGCCACGATAAGGTGCTGGTAGTTTATCCCAGGTTCTCTGAAAGAGGAGACAATGCTGTTAATTGTTGAGCCCTCTCAGTGGCCCCACACATCTTTAAATTTTTAGAAGTATATGTGAGGCTGTGTTTATGTACATCATATGCAGACCATAAGAAGGATTTAGATTCTCCAGAATCTGACACCATCTTTTGGAGTGTCAGAAGACAGCTACAGTGTACTTATATCTAATAAATACATAAATAAATATATAAATAAACATTTTTTTAAAAAGGATAAGAAAGAAAGAAAGACCAGGCAGGCCTGCCATCCTTATCACTGTCTGTATGTCTGTCTGTCTGATCCCCTGGAACTGGAGCTGGGCCACCATATAGTTGCTGGTAGTTGATCCCAGGTACTCTGGAAGAGGAGACAATGCTGTTAATTGTTGAGCTTTTAGAGTGGCCCCACCCTTCTTTAAATTTTTAGAAGTATATGTGAGGCTGTGTTTATGTACATCATATGCAGACCATAAGAGGGATTTAGATTCTCCAGAATCTGACACCCTCTTCTGGAGTGTCTGAACAGCTACAGTGTACTTGTATCTAATAAATAAATAAATAAATAAATAAATAAATAAATATTTTTTAAAAAGGAAAAGAAAGAAAGAAAGACCAGGCTGGCCTGCCATCCTTATCCTTGTCTGTCTGTCTGTCTGTCTGATCCCCTGGGAGTGGAAATGGGCCACCATATAGTTGCAGGTAGTTGATCACAGGTTCTCTGTAAGAGGAGACAATGCTGTTAATTGCATAGCCCTTTCAGTGGCCACCCCCACCTTTATATTTTAAGAAGTAAATGTGAAGCTGTGTTTATGTACATCATATGCAGACCATAAGAGGGATTTAGATTCTCCAGAATCTGACACCTTCTTCTGGAGTGTCTGAAGACGGCTACAGTGTACTTATATCTAATAAAAATATAAATAAATAAATAAACATTTTTTTAAAAAGGATAAGAAAGAAAGAAAGAAAGACCAGGCAGGCCTGCCATCCTCATCTCTGTCAGACTGTCTGTCTGTCTGATCCCCTGGAACTGGAGATGGGCCACCATATAGTTGCTGGTAGTTGATCCCAGGTACTCTGGAAGAGGAGACAATGCTGTTAATTGTTGAGCTTTTCGAGTGGCCCCACCCTTCTTTAAATTTTTAGAAATATATGTGAGGCTGTGTTTATGTACATCATATGCAGACCATAAGAGGGATTTAGATTCTCCAGAATCTGACACCCTCTTCTGTAGTGTCTGAACAGCTACAGTGTACATATATCTACTAAATAAATAAATAAATAAATAAATAAATAAACATTTTTTAAAAAGGATAAGAAAGAAAGAAAGACCAGGCAGCCCTGCCATCCATATCTCTGCCTGTCTGTCTGTCTGTCTATCTGATCCCCGGGAACTGGAGATGGGCCACCATATAGTTGCTGGTAGTTGATCCAAGGTTCTCTGGAAGAGGAGACAATGCTATTAATTGTTGAGCCCTTTCAGTGGCCCCACACTTCTTTAAATATTTAGAAGTATATGTGAGGCTGTGTTTATGTACATCATATTCAGATTATAAGAGGATTTAGATTCTCCAGAATCTGACACCCTCTACTGGAGTGTCTGAAGACAGCTACAGTGTACTTATATGTAATAAATAAATAAATAAATAAACATTTTTTAAAAAGGATAAGAAACAAAGTAAGACCAGGCAGGCCTGCCATCCTTGTCTCTGTCTGTCTGTCTGTTTGTCTGTCTGATCCCCTGGAACTGGAGATGGGCCACCATATAGTAGCTGGTAGTTGATCCAAGGTTCTCTGGAAGAGGAGACAATGCTCTTAATTGTAGAAACCTTTCAGTGGCCCCACACTTCTTTAAATATTTAGAAGTATATGTGAGCTGTGTTTAAGTACATCATATTCAGATTATAAGAGGATTTAGATTCTCCAGAATCTGACACCCTCTACTGGAGTGTCTGAAGACAGCTACAGTGTACTTATATATAATAAATAAATAAATAAATAAATAAATAAATAAATAAATAAATAAATAAATAAATAAACATTTTTTAAAAAGGATAGAAAGAAAGTAAGACCAGGCAGGCCTGCCATCCTTATTTCTGTCTGTCTGTCTGTCTGTCTGTCTGATTCCCTGGAACTGGAGATGGGCTACCATATAGTTGCTGGTAGTTGATCCCAGGTTCTCTGGAAGAGGAGACAATGCTGTTAATTGTTGAGCCCTATCAGTGGCCCTACCCATCTTTAAATTTTTAGAAGTGTATGTGAGGCTGTGTTTATGTACATCATATGCAGACCAGAAGAGGGATTTAGATTCATCAGAATCTGACACCCTCTTCTGGGGTGTCTGAAGAGAGCTACAGTGTACTTATATCTAATAAATACATAAATAAATACAATTTTTTTAAAAAGGATAAGAAAGAAAGAAAGACCATGCAGCCTGCCATACTTATCCTTGTCTGTCTGTCTGTCTGTCTGATCCCCTGGGATTGGAGATGGGCCACCATATAGTTGCAGGTAGTTGATCCCAGGTTCTCTAAAAGAGGAGACAATGCTGTTAATTGCTGAGCCCTTTCAGTGCCCCCCCCACCTTTAAATTTTAAGAAGTAAACGTGAGCCTGTGTTTATGTACATCATATGCAGACCATAAGAGGGATTTTGATTCTCCAGAATCTGACACCTTCTTCTGGAGTGTCTGAAGACGGCTACAGTGTACTTATATCTAATAAACATATAAATAAATAAATAAACATTTTTTAAAAAGGATGAGAAAGAAAGAAAGACCAGGCAGGCCTGCCATCCTTATTTCTGTCAGTCTATCTGTCTGTCAGTCTGTCTGATCCCTTGGAACTGGAGATGGGCCACCATATAGTTGCTGTTAGTTGATCCTAGGTTCTCTGGAAGAGGAGACAATGCTGTTAATTGTTGAGCACTTTCAGTGGCTCCACATATCTTTAAATTTTTAGAAGTATTTGTTAGGCTGTGTTTATGTACATCATATGCAGACCATAAGAGGGATTTAGATTCTCCAGAATCTGACACCCTCTTCTGGAGTGTCTGAAGACAACTACAGTGTACTTATATCTAATAAATACATGTATAAATAAATATAAATAAATAAATAAACATTATTTTAAAAGAATAAGAAAGAAAGAAAGACCAGGCAGGCCTGCCATCCTAATCTCTGTCTGTCTGTCTGTCTGTCTGATCCCCTGGAACTGGAGATGGGCCACCTTGCAGTTGCTGGTAGTTGATCCTAAGTTCTCTGGAAGAGGAGACAATGCTGTTAATTGTTGAGCCCTCTCAGTGGCCCCACACATCTTTAAATTTTTAGAAGTATATGTGAGGCTGTGTTTATGTACATCATATGCAGACCATAAGAGGGATTTAGATTCTCCAGAATCTGACACCCTCTTCTGGAGTGTCAGAAGACAGCTACAGTGTACTTATATCTAATAAATACATAAATAAAAATATAAATAAACATTTTTTTTAAAAGGATAAGAAAGAAAGAAAGACCAGGCAGGCCTGCCATCCTTATCACTGTCTGTATGTCTGTCTGTCTGATCCCCTGGAACTGGAGCTGGGCCACCATATAGTTGCTGGTAGTTGATCCCAGGTACTCTGGAAGAGGAGACAATGCTGTTAATTGTTGAGCTTTTAGAGTGGTCCCACCCTTCTTTAAATTTTTAGAAGTATATGTGAGGCTGTGTTTATGTACATCATATGCAGACCATAAGAGGGATTTAGATTCTCCAGAATCTGACACCCTCTTCTGGAGTGTCTGAACAGCTACAGTGTACTTGTATCTAATAAATAAATAAATAAATAAATAAATAAATAAATAAATAAATAAATAAATAAATAAATAAATAAATAAATATTTTTTAAAAAAGGATAAGAAAGAAAGAAAGACCAGGCTGGCCTGCCATCCTTATCCTTGTCTGTCTGTCTGTCTGTCTGATCCCCTGGGAGTGGAAATGGGCCACCATATAGTTGCAGGTAGTTGATCACAGGTTCTCTGTAAGAGGAGACAATGCTGTTAATTGCTGAGCCCTTTCAGTGGCCACCCCCACCTTTATATTTTAAGAAGTAAATGTGAAGCTGTGTTTATGTACATCATATGCAGACCATAAGAGGGATTTAGATTCTCCAGAATCTGACACCTTCTTCTGGAGTGTCTGAAGACGACTACAGTGTACTTATATCTAATAAAAATATAAATAAATAAATAAACATTTTTTTTAAAAGGATAAGAAAGAAAGAAAGACCAGGCAGGCCTGCCATCCTTATCTCTGTCAGACTGTCTGTCTGTCTGATCCCCTGGAACTGGAGATGGGCCACCATATAGTTGCTGGTAGTTGATCCCAGGTACTCTGGAAGAGGAGACAATGCTGTTAATTGTTGAGCTTTTAGAGTAGCCCCACCCTTCTTTAAATTTTTAGAAGTATATGTGAGGCTGTGTTTATGTACATCATATGCAGACCATAAGAGAGATTTAGATTCTCCAGAATCTGACACAGTCTTCTGTAGTGTCTGAACAGCTACAGTGTACTTATATCTACTAAATACATAAATAAATAAATAAATAAATAAATAAATAAATAAATAAATAAATAAACATTTTTTAAAAGGATAAGAAAGAAAGAAAGACCAGGCAGTCCTGCCATCCATATCTCTGCCTGTCTGTCTGTCTGTCTATCTGATCCCCGGGAACTGGAGATGGGCCACCATATAGTTGCTGGTAGTTGATCCAAGGTTCTCTGGAAGAGGAGACAATGCTCTTAATTGTTGAGCCCTTTCAGTGGCCCCACACTTCTTTAAATATTTAGAAGTATATGTGAGGCTGTGTTTATGTACATCATATTCAGATTATAAGAGGATTTAGATTCTCCAGAATCTGACACCCTCTACTGGAGTGTCTGAAGACAGCTACAGTGTACTTATATGTAATAAATAAATAAATAAATAAACATTTTTTAAAAAGGATAAGAAATAAAGAAAGAACAGGCAGGCCTGCCATCCTTATCTCTGTCTGTCTGTCTGTCTGATCCCCTGGAACTGGAGATGGGCCACCATATAATTGCTGGTAGTTGATCCAAGGTTCTCTGGAAGAGGAGACAATGCTCTTAATTTTAGAGCCCTTTCAGTGGCCCCACACTTCTTTAAATATTTAGAAGTATATGTGAGCTGTGTTTAAGTACATCATATTCAGATTATAAGAGGATTTAGATTCTCCAGAATCTGACAACCTCTACTGGAGTGTCTGAAGACAGCTACAGTGTACTTATATATAATAAATAAATAAATAAATAAATAAATAAATAAATAAATAAATAAATATTTTTTAAAAAGGATAAGAAAGAAAGTAAGACCAGGCAGGCCTGCCATCCTTATCTCTGTCTGTCTGTCTGTCTGTCTGATCCCCTGGAACTGGAGATGGGCCACCATATAGTTGCTGGTAGTTGATCCAAGGTTCTCTGGAAGAGGAGACAATGCTGTTAATTGTTGAGCCCTTTCAGTGGCCCCACCCATTTTTAATTTTTAGAAGTATATGTGATGCTGTGTTTATGTACATCATATTCAGACCATAAGAGGGATTTAGATGCTCTAGAATCTGTCACCCTCTTATGGAGTGTCTGAAGACGGCTACAGTGTACTTATATCTAATAAATAAATAAATAAATAAATAAATAAATAAACATTTTTTAAATAGTATAAGAAAGAAAGTAGACCAGGCAGGCCTGCCATCCTTATCTCTGTCTCTCTGTCTGTCTGTCTGTCTGATCCACTGGAACTGGAGATGGGCCACCATAAGGTGCTGGTAGTTTATCCCAGGTTCTCTGAAAGAAGAGACAATGCTGTTAATTGTTGAGCCCTCTCAGTTGCCCCACACATCTTTAAATTTTTAGAAGTATATGTGAGGCTGTGTTTATGTACATCATATGCAGACCATAAGAGGGATTTAGATTCTCCAGAATCTGACACCCTCTTCTGGAGTGTCTGAACAGCTACAGTGTACTTATATCTAATAAATACATAAATAAATAAACAAACAAATAAATACATAAATATTTTTTTTAAAAGGATAAGAAAGAAAGAAAGACCAGGCTGGCCTGCAATCCTTATCCTTGTCTGTCTGTCTGTCTGTCAGATCCCCTGGGAGTGGAGATGGGCCACCATATAGTTTTAGGTAGTTGATCCCAGGTTCTCTGTAAGAGGAGACAATGCTGTTAATTGCTGAGCCCTTTCAGTGGCCCCCCCACCTTTATATTTTAAGAAGTAAATGTGAGGCTGTGTTTATGTACATCATATGCAGACCATAAGAGGGATTTAGATTCTCCAGAATCTGACACCTTCTTCTGGAGTGTCTGAAGACGGCTACAGTGTACTTATATCTAATAAAAATATAAATAAATAAATAAACATTTTTTTAAAAGGATAAGAAAGAAAGAAAGACCAGGCAGGCCTGCCATCCTTATTTCTGTCAGTCTGTCCGTCTGTCTGATCTCCTGGAACTGGAGATGGGCCACCATATAGTTGCTGGTAGTTGATCCCAGGTACTCTGGAAGAGGAGACAATGCTGTTAATTGTTGAGCTTTTAGAGTGGCCCCACCCTTCTTTAAATTTTTAGAAGTATATGTGAGGCTGTGTTTATGTACATCATATGCAGACCATAAGAGGGATTTAGATTCTCCAGAATCTGACACCCTCTTCTGTAGTGTCTGAACAGCTACAGTGTACATATATCTACTAAATACATAAATAAATAAATAAACATTTTTTAAAAAGGATAAGAAAGAAAGAAAGACCAGGCAGTCCTGCCATCCATATCTCTGCCTGTCTGTCTGTCTGTCTATCTGATCCCCGGGAACTGGAGATGGGCCACCATATAGTTGCTGGTAGTTGATCCAAGGTTCTCTGGAAGAGGAGACAATGCTCTTAATTGTTGAGCCCTTTCAGTGGCCCCACACTTCTTTAAATATTTAGAAGTATATGTGAGGCTGTGTTTATGTACATCATATTCAGATTATAAGAGGATTTAGATTCTCCAGAATCTGACACCCTCTACTGGAGTGTCTGAAGACAGCTACAGTGTACTTATATGTAATAAATAAATAAATAAATAAACATTTTTTAA
Organism: Mus caroli; assembly: GCF_978045245.1. Taxonomy (NCBI): domain Eukaryota; kingdom Metazoa; phylum Chordata; class Mammalia; order Rodentia; family Muridae; genus Mus; species Mus caroli. Next base: position 22,974 of record NW_028227629.1, read on the forward strand.
AAAGGATAAGAAAGAAAGAAAGACCAGGCAGGCCTGCCATCCTTATCTCTGTCTGTCTGTCTGTCTGATCCCCTGGAACTGGAGATGGGCCACCATATAGTTGCTGGTAGTTGATCCAAGGTTCTCTGGAAGAGGAGACAATGCTCTTAATTTTAGAGCCCTTTCAGTGGCCCCACACTTCTTTAAATATTTAGAAGTATATGTGAGCTGTGTTTAAGTACATCATATTCAGATTATAAGAGGATTTAGATTCTCCAGAATCTGACAACCTCTACTGGAGTGTCTGAAGACAGCTACAGTGTACTTATATATAATAAATAAATAAATAAATAAATAAATAAATAAATAAATAAACATTTTTTAAAAAGGATAAGAAAGAAAGTAAGACCAGGCAGTCCTGCCATCCTTATCTTTGTCTGTCTGTCTGTCTGTCTGATCCCCTGGAACTGGAGATGGGCCACCATATAGTTGCTGGTAGTTGATCCAAGGTTCTCTGGAAGAGGAGACAATGCTCTTAATTGTTGAGCCCTTTCAGTGGCCCCACCCATTTTTAATTTTTAGAAGTATATGTGATGCTGTGTTTATGTACATCATATTCAGACCATAAGAGGGATTTAGATGCTCTAGAATCTGTCACCCTCTTATGGAGTGTCTGAAGACGGCTACAGTGTACTTATACCTAATAAATAAATAAATAAATAAATAAATAAATAAATAAATAAATAAACATTTTTTAAATAGTATAAGAAAGAAAGTAAGACCAGGCAGGCCTGCCATCCTTATCTCTGTCTCTCTGTCAGTCTGTCTGTCTGATCCACTGGAACTGGAGATGGGCCACCATAAGGTGCTGGTAGTTTATCCCAGGTTCTCTGAAAGAGGAGACAATGCTGTTAATTGTTGAGCCCTCTCAGTGGCCCCACACATCTTTAAATTTTTAGAAGTATATGTGAGGCTGTGTTTATGTACATCATATGCAGACCATAAGAGGGATTTAGATGCTCTAGAATCTGTCACCCTCTTATGGAGTGTCTGAAGACGGCTACAGTGTACTTATACCTAATAAATAAATAAATAAATAAATAAATAAATAAACATTTTTTAAATAGTATAAGAAAGAAAGTAAGACCAGGCAGGCCTGCCATCCTTATCTCTGTCTCTCTGTCAGTCTGTCTGTCTGATCCACTGGAACTGGAGATGGGCCACCATAAGGTGCTGGTAGTTTATCCCAGGTTCTCTGAAAGAGGAGACAATGCTGTTAATTGTTGAGCCCTCTCAGTGGCCCCACACATCTTTAAATTTTTAGAAGTATATGTGAGGCTGTGTTTATGTACATCATATGCAGACCATAAGAGGGATTTAGATTCTCCAGAATCTGACACCCTCTTCTGGAGTGTCTGAAGACAGATACAGTGTACTTATATCTAATAAATACATAAATAAATATATAAATAAACATTTTTTTAAAAAGGATAAGAAAGAAAGAAAGACCAGGCAGGCCTGCCATCCTTAGCACTGTCTGTATGTCTGTCTGTCTGATCCCCTGGAACTGGAGATGGGCCACCATATAGTTGCTGGTAGTTGATCCCAGGTACTCTGGAAGAGGAGACAATGCTGTTAATTGTTGAGCTTTTAGAGTGGCCCCACCCTTCTTTAAATTTTTAGAAGTATATGTGAGGCTGTGTTTATGTACATCATATGCAGACCATAAGAGGGATTTAGATTCTCCAGAATCTGACACGCTCTTCTGGAGTGTCTGAACACCTACAGTGTACTTATATCTAATAAATAAATAAATAAATAAATAAATAAATAAATAAATAAATAAATAAATAAATATTTTTTTAAAAAGGATAAGAAAGAAAGAAAGACCAGGCTGGCCTACCATCCTTATCCTTGTCTGTCTGTCTGTCTGTCAGATCCCCTGGGGAGTGGAGATGGGCCACCATATAGTTGCAGGTAGTTGATCCCAGGTTCTCTGTAAGAGGAGACAATGCTGTTAATTGCTGAGCCCTTTCAGTGGCCCCCCCACCTTTATATTTTAAGAAGTAAATGTGAGGCTGTGTTTATGTACATCATATGCAGACCATAAGAGGGATTTAGATTCTCCAGAATCTGACACCTTCTTCTGGAGTGTCTGAAGACGGCTACAGTGTACTTATATCTAATAAAAATATAAATAAATAAATAAACATTTTTTAAAAAGGATAAGAAAGAAAGAAAGACCAGGCAGGCCTGCCATCCTTATCTCTGTCAGTCTGTCTGTCTGTCTGATCCCCTGGAACTGGAGATGGGCCACCATATAGTTGCAGGTAGTTGATCCCAGGTTCTCTGTAAGAGGAGACAATGCTGTTAATTGCTGAGCCCTTTCAGTGGCCCCCCCACCTTTATATTTTAAGAAGTAAATGTGAGGCTGTGTTTATGTACATCATATGCAGACCATAAGAGGGATTTAGATTCTCCAGAATCTGACACCTTCTTCTGGAGTGTCTGAAGACGGCTACAGTGTACTTATATCTAATAAAAATATAAATAAATAAATAAACATTTTTTAAAAAGGATAAGAAAGAAAGAAAGACCAGGCAGGCCTGCCATCCTTATCTCTGTCAGTCTGTCCGTCTGTCTGATCTCCTGGAACTGGAGATGGGCCACCATATAGTTGCTGGTAGTTGATCCCAGGTACTCTGGAAGAGGAGACAATGCTGTTAATTGTTGAGCTTTTAGAGTGGCCCCACCCTTCTTTAAATTTTTAGAAGTATATGTGAGGCTGTGTTTATGTACATCATATGCAGACCATAAGAGGGATTTAGATTCTCCAGAATCTGACACCCTCTTCTGTAGTGTCTGAACAGCTACAGTGTACATATATCTACTAAATACATAAATAAATAAATAAACATTTTTTAAAAAGGATAAGAAAGAAAGAAAGACCAGGCAGTCCTGCCATCCATATCTCTGCCTGTCTGTCTGTCTGTCTATCTGATCCCCGGGAACTGGAGATGGGCCACCATATAGTTGCTGGTAGTTGATCCAAGGTTCTCTGGAAGAGGAGACAATGCTCTTAATTGTTGAGCCCTTTCAGTGGCCCCACACTTCTTTAAATATTTAGAAGTATATGTGAGGCTGTGTTTATGTACATCATATTCAGATTATAAGAGGATTTAGATTCTCCAGAATCTGACACCCTCTACTGGAGTGTCTGAAGACAGCTACAGTGTACTTATATGTAATAAATAAATAAATAAATAAACATTTTTTAAAAAGGATAAGAAAGAAAGAAAGACCAGGCAGGCCTGCCATCCTTATCTCTGTCTGTCTGTCTGTCTGATCCCCTGGAACTGGAGATGGGCCACCATATAGTTGCTGGTAGTTGATCCAAGGTTCTCTGGAAGAGGAGACAATGCTCTTAATTTTAGAGCCCTTTCAGTGGCCCCACACTTCTTTAAATATTTAGAAGTATATGTGAGCTGTGTTTAAGTACATCATATTCAGATTATAAGAGGATTTAGATTCTCCAGAATCTGACAACCTCTACTGGAGTGTCTGAAGACAGCTACAGTGTACTTATATATAATAAATAAATAAATAAATAAATAAATAAATAAACATTTTTTAAAAAGGATAAGAAAGAAAGTAAGACCAGGCAGTCCTGCCATCCTTATCTTTGTCTGTCTTTCTGTCTGTCTGATCCCCTGGAACTGGAGATGGGCCACCATATAGTTGCTGGTAGTTGATCCAAGGTTCTCTGGAAGAGGAGACAATGCTCTTAATTGTTGAGCCCTTTCAGTGGCCCCACCCATTTTTAATTTTTAGAAGTATATGTGATGCTGTGTTTATGTACATCATATTCAGACCATAAGAGGGATTTAGATGCTCTAGAATCTGTCACCCTCTTATGGAGTGTCTGAAGACGGCTACAGTGTACTTATACCTAATAAATAAATAAATAAATAAATAAATAAATAAATAAATAAATAAATAAATAAATAAACATTTTTTAAATAGTATAAGAAAGAAAGTAAGACCAGGCAGGCCTGCCATCCTTATCTCTGTCTCTCTGTCAGTCTGTCTGTCTGATCCACTGGAACTGGAGATGGGCCACCATAAGGTGCTGGTAGTTTATCCCAGGTTCTCTGAAAGAGGAGACAATGCTGTTAATTGTTGAGCCCTCTCAGTGGCCCCACACATCTTTAAATTTTTAGAAGTATATGTGAGGCTGTGTTTATGTACATCATATGCAGACCATAAGAGGGATTTAGATTCTCCAGAATCTGACACCCTCTTCTGGAGTGTCTGAAGACAGCTACAGTGTACTTATATCTAATAAATACATAAATAAATATATAAATAAACATTTTTTTAAAAAGGATAAGAAAGAAAGAAAGACCAGGCAGGCCTGCCATCCTTAGCACTGTCTGTATGTCTGTCTGTCTGATCCCCTGGAACTGGAGATGGGCCACCATATAGTTGCTGGTAGTATCCCAGGTACTCTGGAAGAGGAGACAATGCTGTTAATTGTTGAGCTTTTAGAGTGGCCCCACCCTTCTTTAAATTTTTAGAAGTATATGTGAGGCTGTGTTTATGTACATCATATGCAGACCATAAGAGGGATTTAGATTCTCCAGAATCTGACACGCTCTTCTGGAGTGTCTGAACACCTACAGTGTACTTATATCTAATAAATAAATAAATAAATAAATAAATAAATAAATAAATAAATAAATAAATATTTTTTTAAAAAGGATAAGAAAGAAAGAAAGACCAGGCTGGCCTACCATCCTTATCCTTGTCTGTCTGTCTGTCTGTCAGATCCCCTGGGAGTGGAGATGGGCCACCATATAGTTGCAGGTAGTTGATCCCAGGTTCTCTGTAAGAGGAGACAATGCTGTTAATTGCTGAGCCCTTTCAGTGGCCCCCCCACCTTTATATTTTAAGAAGTAAATGTGAGGCTGTGTTTATGTACATCATATGCAGATCATAAGAGGGATTTAGATTCTCCAGAATCTGACACCTTCTTCTGGAGTGTCTGAAGACGGCTACAGTGTACTTATATCTAATAAAAATATAAATAAATAAATAAACATTTTTTAAAAAGGATAAGAAAGAAAGAAAGACCAGGCAGGCCAGCCATCCTTATCTCTGTCAGTCTGTCTGTCTGTCTGATCCCCTGGAACTGGAGATGGGCCATCATATAGTTGCTGGTAGTTGATCCCAGGTACTCTGGAAGAGGAGACAATGCTGTTAATTGTTGAGCTTTTAGAGTGGCCCCACCCTTCTTTAAATTTTTAGAAGTATATGTGAGGCTGTGTTTATGTACATCATATGCAGACCATAAGAGGGATTTAGATTCTCCAGAATCTGACACCCTCTTCTGTAGTGTCTGAACAGATACAGTGTACATATATCTACTAAATACATAAATAAATAAATAAATAAACATTTTTTAAAAAGGATAAGAAAGAAAGAAAGACCAGGCAGTCCTGCCATCCATATCTCTGCCTGTCTGTCTGTCTGTCTATCTGATCCCCGGGAACTGGAGATGGGCCACCATATAGTTGCTGGTAGTTGATCCAAGGTTCTCTGGAAGAGGAGACAATGCTCTTAATTGTTGAGCCCTTTCAGTGGCCCCACACTTCTTTAAATATTTAGAAGTATATGTGAGGCTGTGTTTATGTACATCATATTCAGATTATAAGAGGATTTAGATTCTCCAGAATCTGACACCCTCTACTGGAGTGTCTGAAGACAGCTACAGTGTACTTATATGTAATAAATAAATAAATAAATAAACATTTTTTAAAAAGGATAAGAAAGAAAGTAAGACCAGGCAGGCCTGCCATCCTTATCTCTGTCTGTCTGTCTGTCTGTTTGTCTGATCCCCTGGAACTGGAGATGGGCCACCATATAGTTGCTGGTAGTTGATCCAAGGTTCTCTGGAAGAGGAGACAATGCTCTTAATTGTAGAAACCTTTCAGTGGCCCCACACTTCTTTAAATATTTAGAAGTATATGTGAGCTGTGTTTAAGTACATCATATTCAGATTATAAGAGGATTTAGATTCTCCAGAATCTGACACCCTCTACTGGAGTGTCTGAAGACAGCTACAGTGTACTTATATCTAATAAATAAATAAATGAATAAATAAATAAATAAACATTTTTTAAAAAGGATAGAAAGAAAGTAAGACCAGGCAGGCCTGCCATCCTTATTTCTGTCTGTCTGTCTGTCTGTCTGTCTGATCCCCTGGAACTGGAGATGGGCTACCATATAGTTGCTGGTAGTTGATCCCAGGTTCTCTGGAAGAGGAGACAATGCTGTTAATTGTTGAGCCCTATCAGTGGCCGTACCCATCTTTAAATTTTTAGAAGTGTATGTGAGGCTGTTTTTATGTACATCATGTGCAGACCAGAAGAGGGATTTAGATTCATCAGAATCTGACACCCTCTTCTGGGGTGTCTGAAGACAGCTACAGTGTACTTATATCTAATAAATACATAAATAAATACAATTTTTTAAAAAAGGATAAGAAAGAAAGAAAGACCAGAGAGGCCTGCCATACTTATCCTTGTCTGTCAGTCTGTCTGTCTGATCCCCTGGAACTGGAGATGGGCCACCATATAGTTGCTGGTAGTTGATCCAAGGTTCTCTGGAAGAGGAGACAATGCTCTTAATTGTTGAGCCCTTTCAGTGGCCCCACACTTCTTTAAATATTTAGAAGTATATGTGAGGCTGTGTTTATGTACATCATATTCAGATTATAAGAGGATTTAGATTCTCCAGAATCTGACACCCTCTACTGGAGTGTCTGAATACAGCTACAGTGTACTTATATGTAATAAATAAATAAATAAATAAACATTTTTTAAAAAGGATAAGAAAGAAAGAAAGACCAGGCAGGCCTGCCATCCTTATCTCTGTCTGTCTGTCTGTCTGATCCCCTGGAACTGGAGATGGGCCACCATATAGTTGCTGGTAGTTGATCCAAGGTTCTCTGGAAGAGGAGACAATGCTCTTAATTGTAGAGCCCTTTCAGTGGCCCCACACTTCTTTAAATATTTAGAAGTATATGTGAGCTGTGTTTAAGTACATCATATTCAGATTATAAGAGGATTTAGATTCTCCAGAATCTGACAACCTCTACTGGAGTGTCTGAAGACAGCTACAGTGTACTTATATATAATAAATAAATAAATAAATAAATAAATAAATAAATAAATAAATAAACATTTTTTAAAAAGGATAAGAAAGAAAGTAAGACCAGGCAGGCCTGCCATCCTTATCTCTGTCTGTCTGTCTGTCTGTCTGATCCCCTGGAACTGGAGATGGGCCACCATATAGTTGCTGGTAGTTGATCCAAGGTTCTCTGGAAGAGGAGACAATGCTCTTAATTGTTGAGCCCTTTCAGTGGCCCCACCCATTTTTAATTTTTAGAAGTATATGTGATGCTGTGTTTATGTACATCATATTCAGACCATAAGAGGGATTTAGATGCTCTAGAATCTGTCACCCTCTTATGGAGTGTCTGAAGACGGCTACAGTGTACTTATATCTAATAAAAATATAAATAAATAAATAAACATTTTTTAAAAAGGATAAGAAAGAAAGAAAGACCAGGCAGGCCTGCCATCCTTATCTCTGTCAGTCTGTCTGTCTGTCAGATCCCCTGGGAGTGGAGATGGGCCACCATATAGTTGCAGGTAGTTGATCCCAGGTTCTCTGTAAGAGGAGACAATGCTGTTAATTGCTGAGCCCTTTCAGTGGCCCCCCCACCTTTATATTTTAAGAAGTAAATGTGAGGCTGTGTTTATGTACATCATATGCAGACCATAAGAGGGATTTAGATTCTCCAGAATCTGACACCTTCTTCTGGAGTGTCTGAAGACGGCTACAGTGTACTTATATCTAATAAAAATATAAATAAATAAATAAACATTTTTTAAAAAGAATAAGAAAGAAAGAAAGACCAGGCAGGCCTGCCATCCTTATCTCTGTCAGTCTGTCTGTCTGTCTGATCCCCTGGAACTGGAGATGGGCCACCATATAGTTGCTGGTAGTTGATCCCAGGTACTCTGGAAGAGGAGACAATGCTGTTAATTGTTGAGCTTTTAGAGTGGCCCCACCCTTCTTTAAATTTTTAGAAGTATATGTGAGGCTGTGTTTATGTACATCATATGCAGACCATAAGAGGGATTTATATTCTCCAGAATCTGACACCCTCTTCTGTAGTGTCTGAACAGCTACAGTGTACATATATCTACTAAATACATAAATAAATAAATAAATAAACATTTTTTAAAAAGGATAAGAAAGAAAGAAAGACCAGGCAGTCCTGCCATCCATATCTCTGCCTGTCTGTCTGTCTGTCTATCTGATCCCCGGGAACTGGAGATGGGCCACCATATAGTTGCTGGTAGTTGATCCAAGGTTCTCTGGAAGAGGAGACAATGCTCTTAATTGTTGAGCCCTTTCAGTGGCCCCACACTTCTTTAAATATTTAGAAGTATATGTGAGGCTGTGTTTATGTACATCATATTCAGATTATAAGAGGATTTAGATTCTCCAGAATCTGACACCCTCTACTGGAGTGTCTGAAGACAGCTACAGTGTACTTATATGTAATAAATAAATAAATAAATAAATAAACATTTTTTAAAAAGGATAAGAAAGAAAGTAAGACCAGGCAGGCCTGCCATCCTTATCTCTGTCTGTCTGTCTGTCTGTCTGATCCCCTGGAACTGGAGATGGGCCACCATATAGTTGCTGGTAGTTGATCCAAGGTTCTCTGGAAGAGGAGACAATGCTCTTAATTGTAGAAACCTTTCAGTGGCCCCACACTTCTTTAAATATTTAGAAGTATATGTGAGCTGTGTTTAAGTACATCATATTCAGATTATAAGAGGATTTAGATTCTCCAGAATCTGACACCCTCTACTGGAGTGTCTGAAGACAGCTACAGTGTACTTATATATAATAAATAAATAAATGAATAAATAAATAAATAAATAAATAAATAAATAAACATTTTTTAAAAAGGATAGAAAGAAAGTAAGACCAGGCAGGCCTGCCATCCTTATTTCTGTCTGTCTGTCTGTCTGTCTGTCTGTCTGATCCCCTGGAACTGGAGATGGGCTACCATATAGTTGCTGTTAGTTGATCCCAGGTTCTCTGGAAGAGGAGACAATGCTGTTAATTGTTGAGCCCTATCAGTGGCCCTACCCATCTTTAAATTTTTAGAAGTTTATGTGAGGCTGTGTTTATGTACATCATATGCAGACCAGAAGAGGGATTTAGATTCATCAGAATCTGACACCCTCTTCTGGGGTGTCTGAAGACAGCTACAGTGTACTTATATCTAATAAATACATAAATAAATACAATTTTTTAAAAAAGGATAAGAAAGAAAGAAAGACCAGGCAGGCCTGCCATACTTATCCTTGTCTGTCTGTCTGTCTGTCTGATCCCCTGGGAGTGGAGATGGGCCACCATATAGTTGCAGGTAGTTGATCCCAGGTTCTCTAAAAGAGGAGACAATGCTGTTAATTGCTGAGCCCTTTCATTGCCCCCCCACCTTTAAATTTTAAGAAGTAAACGTGAGCCTGTGTTTATGTACATCATATGCAGACCATAAGAGGGATTTTGATTCTCCAGAATCTGACACCTTCTTCTGGAGTGTCTGAAGACGGCTACAGTGTACTTATATCTAATAAACATATAAATAAATAAATAAACATTTTTTAAAAAGGATGAGAAAGAAAGAAAGACCAGGCAGGCCTGCCATCCTTATTTCTGTCAGTCTATCTGTCTGTCAGTCTGTCTGATCCCTTGGAACTGGAGATGGGCCACCATATAGTTGCTGTTAGTTGATCCTATGTTCTCTGGAAGCGGAGACAATGCTGTTAATTGTTGAGCCCTTTCAGTGGCTCCACATATCTTTAAATTTTTAGAAGTATATGTTAGGCTGTGTTTATGTACATCATATGCAGACCATAAGAGGGATTTAGATTCTCCAGAATCTGACACCCTCTTCTGGAGTGTCTGAAGACAACTACAGTGTACTTATATCTAATAAATACATATATAAATAAATATAAATAAATAAATAAAAATTATTTTAAAAGAATAAGAAAGAAAGAAAGACCAGGCAGGCCTGCCATCCTTATCACTGTCTGTATGTCTGTCTGTCTGATCACATGGAACTGAAGATGGGCCACCATATAGTTGCTGGTAGTTGATCCCAGGTACTCTGGAAGAGGAGACAATACTGTTAATTGTTGAGCTTTAAGAGTGGCCCCACCCTTCTTTAAATTTTTAGAAGTATATGTGAGGCTGTGTTTATGTACATCATATGCAGACCATAAGAGGGATTTAGATTCTCCAGAATCTGACACCCTCTTCTGGTGTGTCTGAAGACAGCTACAGTGTACTTATATCTAATAAATACATAAATAAATAAATAAATAAATAAATAAATTTTTTTTAAAAGGATAAGAAAGAAAGAAAGACCAGGCTGGCCTGCCATTCTTATCCTTGTCTCTCTGTCTGTCTGTCTGATTCCCTGGGAGTGGAGATGGGCCACCATATAGTTGCAGGTATTTGATCCCAGGTTCTCTGTAAGAGGAGACAATGCTGTTAATTGCTGAGCCCATTCAGTGCCCCCCCCACCTTTATATTTTAAGAAGTAAATGTGAGGCTGTGTTTATGTACATCATATGCAGACCATAAGAGGGATTTAGATTCTCCAGAATCTGACACCTTCTTCTGGAGTGTCTGAAGACGGCTACAGTGTACTTATATCTAATAAAAATATAAATAAATAAATAAACATTTTTTAAAAAGGATAAGAAAGAAAGAAAGACCAGGCAGGCCTGCCATCCTTATCTCTGTCAGTCTGTCTGTCTGTCAGTCTGTCTGATCCCTTGGAACTGGAGATGGGCCACCATATAGTTGCTGTTAGTTGATCCCAGGTTCTCTGGAAGAGGAGACAATGCTGTTAATTGTTGAGCCCTTTCAGTGGCTCCACCTATCTTTAAATTTTTAGAAGTATATATTAGGCTGTGTTTATGTACATCATATGCAGACCATAAGAGGGATTTAGATTCTCCAGAATCTGACACCCTCTTCTGGAGTGTCTGAAGACAACTACAGTGTACTTATATCTAATAAATAAATAAATAAATAAATAAATAAATAAATAAATAAGTAAATAAATAAACAAACATTATTTTAAAAGGATAAGAAAGAAAGAAAGACCAGACAGGCCTGCCATCCTTATCTCTGTCTGTCTGTCTGTCTGTCTGATCCCCTGGAACTGGAGATGGGCCACCTTGTAGTTGCTGGTAGTTGATATCAATTTCTCTGGAAGAGGAGACAATGCTGTTAATTGTTGAGCCCTTTCAGTGGCCCCACCCATTTTTAATTTTTAGAAGTATATGTGATACTGTGTTTATGTACATCATATTCAGAACATAAGAGGGATTTAGATTATCTAGAATCTGTCACCCTCTTCTGGAGCTTCTGAAGACGGCTACAGTGTACTTATATCTAATAAATACATAAATAAATAAATAAATAAATAAATAAATAAACATTTTTTAAAAAGTATAAGAAATAAAGAAAGACCAGGCAGGCCTGCCATCCTTATCTCTGTCTCTCTGTCTGTCTGTCTGTCTGATCCACTGGAACTGGAGATGGGCCACCATAATGTGCTGGTAGTTTATCCCAGGTTCTCTGAAAGAGGAGACAATGCTGTTAATTGTTGAGCCCTCTCAGTGGCCCCAAACATCTTTAAATTTTTAGAAGTATATGTGAGGCTGTGTTTATGTACATCTTATGCAGACCATAAGAGGGATTTAGATTCTCCAGAATCTGACACCCTCTTCTGGAGTGTCTGAAGACAGCTACAGTGTACTTATATCTAATAAATACATAAATAAATATATAAATAAACATTTTTTTTTAAAAAGGATAAGATAGAAAGAAAGACCAGGCAGGCCTGCCATCCTTATCACTGTCTGTATGTCTGTCTGTCTGATCCCCTGGAACTGGAGATGGGCCATCATATAGTTGCTGGTAGTTGATCCCAGCTACTCTGGAAGAGGAGACAATGCTGTTAATTGTTGAGCTTTTAGAGTGGCCCCACCCTTCTTTAAATTTTTAGAAGTATATGTGAGGCTGTGTTTATGTACATCATATGCAGACCATAAGAGGGATTTAGATTCTCCAGAATTTGACACACTCTTCTGGAGTGTCTGAACAGCTACAGTGTACTTATATCTAATAAGTAAATAAATAAATAAATAAACAAACATTTTTTTAAAAAAAGGATAAGAAAGAAAGAAAGAAATACCAGGCAGGCCTGCAATCCTTATCACTGTCTGTCTGTCTGTCTGTCTGATCCCCTGGAACTGGAGATGGACCACCATATAGTTGCTGGTAGTTGATCCCAGGTTCTCTATAAGAGGAGACAATGCTGTTAATTGTTGAGCCCTTTCAGTGGCCCCACACATCTTTTAATTTTTAGAGGTATATGTTCGGCTGTGTTTATGTACATCTTATGCAGACCATAAGAGGGATTTAGATTCTCCAGAATCTGACACCCTCTTCTGGAGTGTCTGAATAGCTACAGAGTACTTATATCTAATAAATACATAAATAAATAAATAAATAAATAAATAAATAAATAAATAAATAAATAAATAAACATTTTTTAAAAGGATAAGAAAGAAAGTAAGACCAGGCAGGCCTGCCATCCTTATCTCCGTCTCTCTGTCTGTCTGTCTGTCTGATCCACTGGAACTGTAGATGGGCCACCATAAGGTGCTGGTAGTTTATCCCAGGTTCTCTGAAAGAGGAGACAATGCTATTAATAGTTGAGCCCTCTCAGTGGCCCCACACATCTTTAAATTTTTAGAAGTATATGTGAGGCTGTGTTTATGTACATCATATGCAGACCATAAGAGGGATTTAGATTCTCCAGAATCTGGCACCCTCTTCTGGAGTGTCTGAAGACAGCTACAGTGTACTTATATCTAATAAATACATAAATAAATATATAAATAAACATTTTTTTTAAAAGGATAAGAAAGAAAGAAAGACCAGGCAGGCCTGCCATCCTTATCACTGTCTGTATGTCTGTCTGTATGATCCCCTGGAACTGAAGATGGGCCACCATATAGTTGCTGGTAGTTGATCCCAGGTACTCTGGAAGAGGAGACAATGCTGTTAATTGTTGAGCTTTTAGAGTGGCCCCACCCTTCTTTAAATTTTTAGAAGTATATGTGAGGCTGTGTTTATGTACATCATATGCAGACCATAAGAGGGATTTAGATTCTCCAGAATCTGACACCCTCTTCTGGAGTGTCTGAACAGCTACAGTGTACTTATATCTACTAAATAAATAAATAAATAAATGAATAAACATTTTTTAAAAAGGATAAGACAGAAAGAAAGAACAGGCAGTCCTGCCATCCATATCTCTGTCTGTCTGTCTGTCTGTCTATCTGATCCCTGGGAACTGGAGATGGGCCACGAATAGTTGCTGGTAGTTGATCCCAGGTTCTCTCGAAGAGGAGAAAATGCTGTTAATTGTTGAGCCCTTTCAGTGGCGCCACCCATCTTTAAATATTTAGAAGTATATGTGAGGCTGTGTTTATGTACATCATATGAAGACCATAAGAGGGATTTAGATTCTCCAGAATCTGACACCCACTTCTGGAGTGTCTGAAGACAGCTACAGTGTACTTATATCTAATAAATAAATAGATAAATAAATAAATAAATAAATAAACATTTTTTAAAAAGGATAAGAAAGAAAGAAAGACCAGGCAGGCTTGCCATCCATATCTCATTCTGTCTGTCTGTCTGTCTATCTGATCCCCGGGAACTGGAGATGGGCCACCATATAGTTGCTGGTAGTTGATCCAAGGTTCTCTGGGAGAGGAGCCAATGCTGTTAATTGTTGAGCCCTTTAAGTGGCCCCACACTTCTTTAAATATTTAGAAGTATATGTGAGGCTGTGTTTATGTACATCATATTCTGATTATAAGAGGATTTAGATTCTCCAGAAACTGACACCCTATACTGGAGTGTTTGAAGACAGCTACAGTGTACTTATATGTAATAAGTACATAAATAAATAAATAAATAAATAAACATTTTTTAAAAAGGATAAGAAAGAAAGTAAGACCTGGCAGGCCTGCCATCCTTATCTCTGTCTGTCTGTCTGTCTGTCTGATCCCCTGCAACTTGAGATGGGCCACCACATAGTTGCTGGTAGTTGATCCCACGTTCTCTGGAAGAGGAGACAATGGTGTTAATTGTTGAGCCCTTTCAGTGGGCCCACCCATCTTTAAATTTTTAGAAGTATATGTGAGGCTGTGTTTATGTACATCATATGCAGACTGTAAGAGGGATTTAGATTCTCCAGAATCTGGCACACTCTTCTGGAGTGTCTGAACAGCTACAGTGTACTTATATCTAATAATAAATAAATAAATAAATAAATAAATAAATAAATAAATAAATAAACATTTTTTTTAAAAAAAGGATAAGAAAGAAAGAAAGACCAGGCAGGCCTACCATCCTTATCACTGTCTGTCTGTCTGTCTGTCTGATCCCCTGGAACTGGAGATGGGCCACATTTTAGGTGTTGTTAGTTGATCCCAGGTTCTCTGGAAGAGGAGACAATGCTGTTAATTGTTGAGTCCTTTCAGTGGCCCCACCTATTTATAATTTTTAGACGTATATGTGAGGCTGTGTTTATGTACATCATATTCAGACCATAAGAGGGATTTAGATTCTCTAGAATCTGACACCCTCTTCTGGAGTGTCTGAAGACGGCTACAGTGTACTTATATCTAATAAATACATAAATAAATAAATAAATAAATAAATAAATAAATAAACAATTTTTAAAAAGTATAAGAAATAAAGAAAGACCAGGCAGGCCTGCCATCCTTATCTCTGTCTCTCTGTCTGTCTGTCTGTCTGTCTGATCCACTGGAACTGGAGATGGGCCACCATAAGGTGCTGGTAGTTTATCCCAGGTTCTCTGAAAGAGGAGACAATGCTGTTAATTGTTGAGCCCTCTCAGTGGCCCCACACATCTTTAAATTTTTAGAAGTATATGCGAGGCTGTGTTTATGTACCGAATATGCAGACCATAAGAGGGATTTAGATTCTCCAGAATCTGACACCCTCTTCTGGAGTGTCTGAAGACAGCTACAGTGTACATATATCTAATAAATACATACATAAATATATAAATAAACATTTTTTTAAAAGGATAAGAAAGAAAGAAAGACCAGGCAGGCCTGCCATCCTTATAACTGTCTGTATGTCACTCTGTCTGATCCCCTGGAACTGGAGATGGGCCACCATATAGTTGCTGGTAATTGATCCCAGGTACTCTGGAAGAGGAGACAATGCTGTTAATTGTTGAGCTTTTAGAGTGGCCCCACCCTTCTTTAAATTTTTAGAAGTATATGTGAGGCTGTGTTTATGTACATCATATGCATACCATAAGTGGGATGTAGATTCTCCAGAATATGACACCCTCTTCGGGAGTGTCAGAACTGCTACAGTGTACTTATATCTAATAATAAATAAATAAATAAATTAATAAATAAATAAATAAATAAACATTTTTTTAAAAAAAGGATAAGAATGAAAGACCAGGCAGGCCTGCCATCCTTATCACTGTCTGTCTCTCTGTCTGTTTGATCCCCTGGAACTGGAGATGGGCCACCTTTTAGGTGCTGGTAGTTCATCCCAGGTTCTCTAGAAGAGGAGACAATGCTGTTAATTGTTGAGTGCTTTCAGTGGCCCCACCTATTTATAATTTTTAGAAGTATATGTGAGGCTGTGTTTATGTACATCATATTCAGACCATAAGAGGGATTTAGATTCTCTAGAATCTGACACCCTCTTCTGGAGTGTCTGAAGACGGCTACAGTGTACTTATATCTAATAAATAAATAAATAAATAAATAAATAAATAAATAAATAAACATTTTTTAAAAAGTATAAGATATAAAGAAAGACCAGGAAGGCCTGCCATCCTTATCTCTGTCTCTCTGTCTGTCTGTCTGTCTGTCTGTCTGATCCACTGGAACTGGAGATGGGCCACCATAAGGGGCTGGTAGTTTATCCCAGGTTCTCTGAAAGAGAAGACAATGCTGTTACTTGTTGAGCCCTCTCATTGGCCCCACACACCTTTAAATTTTTAGAAGTATATGTGAGGCTGTGTTTATGTACATCATATGCAGACCATAAGAGGGATTTAGATTCTCTAGAATCTGACACCCTCTTCTGAAGTGTCTGAAGACAGCTACAGTGTACTTATATCTAATAAATATATATATAAATAAATAAACATTTTTAAAATGTATAAGAAGAAAGAAAAACCAGGCAGGCCTGCAATCTTTGTCTGTCTGTCTGTATGTATGTCTGTCTGATCGCCTGGAACTGGAGATGGGCCACAATATAGTTGCTGGTAGTTGATCCCAGGTCTTCTGGAAGAGGAGACAATGCTGTTAATTGTTGAGCCCTTTCAGTGGCCCCAACCATCTTTAAATTTTTAGAAGTATATGTGAGGCTGTGTTTATGTACATCATATGCAGACCATAAGAGGGATATAGATTCTCCAGAATCTGACACCCTCTTCTGGAGAGTCTGAAGACAGCTACAGTGTACTTATATCTAATAAATACATAAAAAATAAATAAATAAATAAATAAATTAATGAATAAATAAATAAATAAACAATTTTAAAAAGGATAAGAAAGAAAGAAAAATCAGGCAGGCCTGCCATCCTTATATCTGTCTGTCTGTCTGTCTGTCTGATCCCCTGCAACTTGAGATGGGCCACCACATAGTTGCTGGTAGTTGATCCCACGTTCTCTGGAAGAGGAGACAATGGTGTTAATTGTTGAGCCCTTTCAGTGGGCCCACCCATCTTTAAATATTTAGAAGTATATGTGAGGCTGTGTTTATGTACATCATATGCAGACCATAAGAGCGATTTAGATTCTCCAGAAGATGACACCCTCTTCTAGAGTGTCTGAAGACAGCTACAGTGTACTTATATCTAATAAATACATAAATAAATAAATAAATAAATAAATAAATAAATAAACATTTTTTAAAAGTATAAGAAAGAAAGAAAGAACAGGCAGGCCTCCATCCTTAGCTCTGTAAGTCTGTCTGTCTGTCTGATCCCCTGGAACTGGAGATGGTCCACCTTTTAGGTGCTGGTAGTTGATCCCAGGTTCTCTGGAAGAAGAGACAATGCTGTTAATTGTTGAGCCCTTTCAGTGGCTCCACCTATCTTTAAATTTTTAGAAGTATATGTTAGGCTGTGTTTACGTACATCATATGCAGACCATAAGAGGGATTTAGATTCTCCAGAATCTGACACCCTCTTCTGGAGTGTCTGAAGACAACTACAGTGTACTTATATCTAATAAATAAATAAATAAATAAATAAATAAATAAATAAATAAATAAACATTATTTTAAAAGCATAAAAAAGAAAGAAAAACTAGGCAGGTCTGCCCTCCTTATCTCTGTCTGTCTGTCTGTCTGTCTGATCCCCTGGAACTGGAGATGGGCCACCTTTTAGGTGCTGGTAGTTGATCCCAGGTTCTCTGGAAGAGGAGACAATGCTGTTAATTGTTGAGTCCTTTCAGTGGCCCCACATATTTTTAAATATTTAGAGGTATATGTGAGGCTGTGTTTATGTACATTATATTCAGACCATAAGAGGGATTTAGATTCTCTAGAATCTGACACCCTCTTCTGGAGTGTCTGAAGACGGCTACAATGTACTTATATCTAATAAATAAATAAATAAATAAATAAATAAATAAATAAACATTTTTTAAAAAGTATAAGAAATAAAGAAAGACCAGGCAGGCCTGCCATCCATATCTCTGTCTCTCTGTCTGTCTGTCTGTCTGATCCTCTGGAACTGGAGATGGGCCACCATAAGTTGCTGGTAGTTTATCCCAGGTTCTCTGAAAGAGGAGACAATGCTGTTAATTGTTGAGCCCTCTCAGTGGCCCCACCCATCTTTAAATTTTTAGAAGTATATGCGAGGCTGTGTTTATATACCGAATATGCAGACCATAAGAGGGATTTAGATTCTCCAGAATCTGACACCCTCTTCTGGAGTGTCTGAAGACAGCTACAGTGTACATATATCTAATAAATACATAAATAAATATATAAATAAACATTTTTTAAAAAAGGATAAGAAAGAAAGAAAGACCAGGCAGGCCTGCCATCCTTATCACTGTCTGTATGTCTGTCTGTCTGATCCCCTGGAACTGGAGATGGGCCACCATATAGTTGCTGGTAGTTGATCCCAGGTACTCTGGAAGAGGAGACAATGCTGTTAATTGTTGAGCTTTTAGAGTGGCCCCAACCTTCTTTAAATTTTTAGAAGTATATGTGAGGCTGTGTTTATGTACATCATATGCAGACCATAAGAGGGATTTAGATTCTCCAGAATCTGACACCCTCTTCTGGAGTGTCTGAAAGCAGCTACAGTGTACTTATATCTAATAAATACATAAATAAATATATAAATAATCATTTTTTAAAAAAGAATAAGAAAGAAAGAAAGACCAGGCAGGCCTGCCATCCTTATCACTGTCTGTATGTCTGTCTGTCTGATCTCCTGGAACTGGAGATGGGCCACCATATAGTTGCTGGTAGTTGATCCCAGGTACTCTGGAAGAGGAGACAATGTTGTTAATTGTTGAGCTTTTAGAGTGGCCCTACACTTCTTTAAATTTTTAGAAATATATGTTAGGCTGTGTTTATGTACATCATATGCAGACCATAAGAGGGATTTAGATTCTCCAGAATATGACACCCTCTTCTGAAGTGTCTGAAGACAGCTACAGTGTACTTATATCTAATAAATATATATATAAATAAATAAACATTTTTAAAATGTATAAGAAAGAAAGAAAAACCAGGCAGGCCTGCAATCCTTGTCTGTCTGTGTGTATATATGTCTGTCTGATCGCCTGGAACTGGAGATGGGCCACAATATAGTTGCTGGTAGTTGATCCCTGGTCCTCTGGAAGAGAAGACAATGCTGTTAATTGTTGAGCCCTTTCAGTGGCCCCACCCATCTTTAAATTTTTAGAAGTATATGCAAGGCTGTGTTTATGTACCGAATATGCAGACCATAAGAGGGATTTAGATTCTCCAGAATCTGACACCCTCTTTTGGTGTGTCTGAAGACAGCTACAGTGTACTTATATCTAATAAATTCATAAATAAACAAATAAACATTTTTAAAAAAGGATAATAAAGAAAGAGAGACCAGGCAGGCCTGCCATCCTTGTCTGTCTGTCTGTCTGTCTGATCCCCTGGAACTGGAGATGGGCCACCATATAATTGCTGGTAGTTGATCCCAGGTTCTCTGGAAGAGGAGTCAGTGCTGTTAATTGTTGAGCCCTTTCAGTGGCCCCACCCATCTTTAAATTTTTAGAAGTATATGTGAGGCTGTGTTCATATACATCATATGCAGACCATAAGAGGGATATAGATTCTCCAGACTCTGACACCCTCTTCGGCAGTGTTTGAAGACAGCTACAGTGTACTTATATCTAATAAATACATACTTAAATTAATAAACATTTTTTTAAAAGGATAAGAAAGAAGGAAAGACAAGGTAGGCCTGCCATCCTTAACTCTATCTGTCTGTATGCCTGTCTGTCTGTCTGATCCCCTGGAACTGGAGATGGGCCACCATATAGTTGCTGGTAGTTGATCCCAGGTTCTCTATAAGAGGAGACAATACTGTTAATTGTTGATCCCTTTCATTGGACCCACACATCTTTAAATTTTTAGATGTAAATGTGAGGCTGTGTGTATGTACATCATATGCAGACCATAAGAGGGATATAGATTCTCCAGAATCTGACACCCTCTTCTGGAGTGTCTGAAGACAGCTACAGTGTAAGTATATCTAATAAATACATAAATAAATAAATAAATAAATAAATAAATAAATAAACAAACATTTTTTAAAAGGGATAAGAAAGAAAGAAAAACCAGGCAGGCCTGCCATCTTTGTCTGTCTTTCTCTCTGTCTGTCTGTCTTGCCTAGCCCCTTGAGTAGCCTAGCCTAGTCCCTTGCCTTGACTAGCCCAGCCCCTTGCCTAGCCTAGCCCTGCCTATCCCTGTCTTTAACCAGGCTGGCCTCGAACTCAGAAACTGACTGCCTCTGCCTCCAGAGTGCTCTCATCAAGAGCTCGAGCCACCACTAACTGTTGGGTTTTCTAAGTCTTACATAGGTATGGTCTGTTTCTCAGCTGTGAAACCCTAATTAACACATGTAGTCTGTCCTAGGTCAGCCATAGCTACAGACTGAGGCCTTTTCTAAAACAAAACAAAAGAAAACAAAAAATAGAAATAATAAAATAAATAAATTAAGCAACCACATCATATCTTTTCTTTCTTTCAATGATACTCAGAGCTTGAAGCAGTTCACCCATGAGACCTCAGCTCCGGACATTGAGGCTCTTTCCCTAACAAGTATTATGGCTGAACCTGAGGGGTTCTACTGCTGATTTGTGTCCCCCACTTTAAAAAAATAGTTGTTTTCAAAGGCTGCAGGTTCTTAGCCCTGTTCCTTGTTACAGTTGAGTCACAGCCCTGAAAGTTCAGTGGTAGTTAAAGGCACTGAGAAGGGCTTCCTATAGACATCAAAGACCAAGTCTTTGTTTTTAAAAAGTTAATCTGGATTCCCCCACACCCTGGCATCCTTAGAATTCCTAGAAAGGAAGGCAGGGACCTGGGCAGAAGGGTGCAAGGCTACTGGTGTTTGTAAGTGGTAACAGAAAGCTTTCTCTTGTTGGTACCCTACCCCAAGTTACACTGTCACTTCTTTTTCCTAGTTATTGTTTTGTCGGTTTGTATTCTCAACATAGACCCTTTTCCTTCCTAACCTTGGCTGTCCTGAACCTTACTGTCCTTGAACTCAGTGATTTGCCTGTCTTGCTGGGATGAAACTGTGAGCTACCATCCAGAAGGAAGCACCCTGCTGAGGTTAGATTGGGGTCTCTTCCATTTTCCTCTATGAACATGCATATGGCAGGCCTGTTCTTTCTTTTTTACTTTTCCTTTTCTTTTTAAAGATTTATTTATTTATTATATTTAAGTATGCTGTAGCTATCTTCAGACAGTCCAGAAGAGGGTGTCAGAATCTGAAGAATCTAAATCATTCTTATTGTCTGCATATGATGTATATAAACACAGCCTCACATATACTCAAAAAAAAAAAAAAGAAAAAGAAAGATGTGGCTACAGAGAGGGCTCAACAATTAAGAGCATTGTCTCCTCTTCCAGAGAACCTGGGCTCAATTACCAGTATTATATATGGTGGCCCATCTCCAGTTCCAGGGGATCTAATACTCTGTTCTGGAGTCTGTGGGCACAGCATACACATGCAAAACATTCTTACACAATCATTGAGAGAGGAGAGAGAGGGGTTGAGAGAGAGGGGAGGTAATCATACCTCCTGACGAGTTTGAAGACCTGAGCTTCATCACTCACACAAATAAATAAATGCAAAATATTTTTTTATAAATAAACTCTGCCATTGCCCTTTAAAAATTGCTAGAAAACAAGTTTTATAAGCAACAGTTATATTTACTATATCTAAAGGACAGTCATGAGCATATTCAATAAATAGAAAAAGGCCTGTTAGTCTTAGAAATGGAAAAGACAAACCAAGGAAGGTTTGCAATTACATAATGAGGCAGCTCAGCCCAGCTCTAAGGTTGGAAATAAGACTCGAGAATAGGATACACCTGAAGACAGCCAGCCATTGTTTTTTGTTTTGGAGGCTGAAAGGATACACCTGAAGACAGCCAATGCTGTGTGATGGTGATCTGGTATTTTTTTTTTAATTTTTAAAAACTTTAACACTTTTTATAAAACTTTTATAAAAACTTTTTATTATAAACTTTCCTTTCTTTCTTTCCTCACCCTAGCCCCTACCCTAGCCCTGTCTTTCACCAGGGTGGCCTCAAACTCAGAAACTGACTGCCTCTGCCTACAGAGTGCTCTCATTAAGAGCTTGAGCCACCACTGAATGTAGGGTTTTCTAAGCCTTACCTTGCTCTTGGTGTCTGTTCTCAGCTGTGAAACCCTAATTAACACAAGTAGGCAGTCCTGGGTCAGCCAGAGCTACAGACTGAGGACTTCTCTAAAAACAAATAAAATAAAACAAAACAACAAATAGAAATAATAAAATACATAAATTAAGCAACCACAGCATAGCTTTTCTCTATCTAGGTGGTACTCAGAAATTCCAGAAGTTGGCCTGTGACACCTCAGCTCAGTATATGTGAGGCTGTGTTTATGTACATCATATGCAGACCATAAGAGGGATTTACATTACCAGAATCTGACACCCTCCTCTGGAGTGTCTAAAGAAAGCTACAGTGTACTTATATCTAAGAAATACATAAATAAATAAATAAATAAATAAATAAATAAATAAATATTTTTTAAAAAGTATAAGAAAGAAAGAAAGACCAGGCAGGCCTGCCATCCTTATCTCTGTCTGCCTGTCTGTCTGATCCCCTGGAACTGGAGATGGGCCACCTTGTAGGTGCTGGTAGTTGATCCCACGTTCTCTGGAAGAGGAGACAATGCTGTTAATTGTTGAGCCCTTTCAGTGGCCCCACCCATTTTTAATTATTAGAAGTATATGTGAGACTGTGTTTATGTACATCATATTCAAATCATAAGAGGGATTTAGATTCTCCAGAATCTGACACCCTCTTCTGGAGTGTCTGAAGACGGCTACAGTGTACTTATATGTAATAAATACATAAATAAATAAATAAATAAATAAATAAATAAATAAATAAACATTTTTTAAAAAGTATAAGAAATAAAGAAAGACCAGGCAGGCCTTCCATCCTTATCTCTGTCTCTCTGTCTGTCTGTCTGTCTGATCCACTGGAACTGGAGATGGGCCACCATAAGGTGCTGGTAGTTTATCACAGGTTCTCTGAAAGAGGAGACAATGCTGTTAATTGTTGAGCCCTCTCACTGTCCCCACACATCTTTAAATTTTTAGAAGTATATGTGAGGCCTTGTTTATGTACATCATATGAAGACCATAAGAGGGATTTAGATTCTCCAGAATCTGACACC
Source organism: Mus caroli (assembly GCF_978045245.1). Classification (NCBI taxonomy): domain Eukaryota; kingdom Metazoa; phylum Chordata; class Mammalia; order Rodentia; family Muridae; genus Mus; species Mus caroli. Next base: position 46,158 of record NW_028227629.1, read on the forward strand.
CTCTTCTGGAGTGTCTGAAGACAGCTACAGTGTACTTATATCTAATAAATACATAAATAAATAAATAAATAAATAAATAAATAAACATTTTTTTAAAAAGGATAAGAAAGAAAGAAAGACCAGGCAGGCCTGCCATCCTTATCACTGTCTGTATGTCTGTCTGTCTGATCCCCTGGAACTGGAGATGGGCCACCATATAGTTGCTGGTAGTTGATCCCAGGTACTCTGTAAGAGGAGACAATGCTGTTAATTGTTGAGCTTTTAGGGTGGCCCCACCCTTCTTTAAATTTTTAGAAGTATATGTGAGGCTGTGTTTATGTACATCATATGCAGACCATAAGAGGGATATAGATTCTCCTGAATCTGACACCCTCTTCTGGAGTGTCTGAAGACAGCTACAGTGTACGTATATCTAATAAATACAGAAATAAATAAATAAATAAATAAATAAACATTTTTTAAAAGGGATAAGAAAGAAAGAAAAACCAGGCAGGCCTGCCATCCTTGTCTGTCCTTCTCTCTGTCTGTCTGTCTTGCCTAGCCCCTTGAGTAGCCTAGCCTAGTCCCTTGCCTTGACTAGCCCAGCCCCTTGCCTCGCCTAGCCTAGCCCAGCCCTGCCTTGCCTAGCCCTGCCTATCCCTGTCTTTAACCAGGCTGGCCTCGAACTCAGAAACTGACTGCCTCTGCCTCCAGAGTGCTCTCATTAAGAGCTCGAGCCACCCCTGACTGTTGGGTTTTCTAAGTCTTACATAGGTATGGTTTGTTTCTCAGCTGTGAAAACCTAATTAACACATGTAGTCTGTCCTAGGTCAGCCATAGCTACAGACTGAGGCCTTTTCTAAAACAAAACAAAAGAAAACAAAAAATAGAAATAATAAAATAAATAAATTAAGCAACCACATCATATCTTTTCTTTCTTTCAATGATACTCAGAGCTTGAAGCAGTTCACCCATGAGACCTCAGCTCCGGACATTGAGGCTCTTTCCCTAACAAGTATTATGGCTGAACCTGAGGGGTTCTACTGCTGATTTGTGTCCCCCACTTTAAAAAAATAGTTGTTTTCAAAGGCTGCAGGTTCTTAGCCCTGTTCCTTGTTACAGTTGAGTCACAGCCCTGAAAGTTCAGTGGTAGTTAAAGGCACTGAAAAGGGCTTCCTATAGACATCAAAGACCAAGTCTTTGTTTTTAAAAATTTAATCTGGATTCCCCCACCCCCTGGCATCCTTAGAATTCCTAGAAAGGAAGGCAGGGACCTGGGCAGAAGTGTGCAATGCTACTGGTGTTTGTAAGTGGTAACAGAAAGCTTTCTCTTGTTGGTACCCTACCCCAAGTTACACTGTCACTTCTTTTTCCTAGTTATTGTTTTGTCGGTTTGTATTCTCAACATAGACCCTTTTCCTTCCTAACCTTGGCTGTCCTGAACCTTACTGTCCTTGAACTCAATGATTTGCCTGTCTTGCTGGGATGAATCTGTGAGCTACCATCCAGAAGGAAGCACCCTGCTGAGGTTAGATTGTGGTCTCTCCCATTTTCCTCTATGAACATGCATATGGCAGGCCTGTTCTTTCTTTTTTACTTTTCCTTTTCTTTTTAAAGATTTATTTATTTATTATATTTAAGTATGCTGTAGCTATCTTCAGACAGTCCAGAAGAGGGTGTCAGAATCTGAAGAATCTAAATCATTCTTATTGTCTGCATATGATGTATATAAACACAGCCTCACATATACTCAAAAAAAAAAAAAAGAAAGATGTGGCTACAGAGAGGGCTCAACAATTAAGAGCATTGTCTCCTCTTCCAGAGAACCAGGGCTCAATTACCAGTATTATATATGGTGGCCCATCTCCAGTTCCAGGGGATCTAATACTCTGTTCTGGAGTCTGTGGGCACAGCATACACATGCAAAACATTCTTACACAATCATTGAGAGAGGAGAGAGAGGGGTTGAGAGAGAGGGGAGGTAATCATACCTCCTGACGAGTTTGAAGACCTGAGCTTCATCACTCACACAAATAAATAAATGCAAAATATTTTTTTATAAATAAACTCTGCCATTGCCCTTTAAAAATTGCTAGAAAACAAGTTTTATAAGCAACAGTTATATTTACTATATCTAAAGGACAGTCATGAGCATATTCAATAAATAGAAAAAGGCCTGTTAGTCTTAGAAATGGAAAAGACAAACCAAGGAAGGTTTGCAATTACATAATGAGGCAGCTCAGCCCAGCTCTAAGGTTGGAAATAAGACTCGAGAATAGGATACACCTGAAGACAGCCAGCCATTGTTTTTTGTTTGGAGGCTGAAAGGATACACCTGAAGACAGCCAATGCTGTGTGATGGTGATCTGGTATTTTTTTTTTTAATTTTTAAAAACTTTAACACTTTTTATAAAACTTTTATAAAAACTTTTTATTATAAACTTTTCTTTCTTTCTTTCTTTCTTTCCTCACCCTAGCCCCTACCCTAGCCCTGTCTTTCACCAGGGTGGCCTCAAACTCAGAAACTGACTGCCTCTGCCTACAGAGTGCTCTCATTAAGAGCTTGAGCCACCACTGAATGTAGGGTTTTCTATGCCTTACCTTGCTCTTGGTGTCTGTTCCCAGCTGTGAAACCCTAATTAACACAAGTATGCAGTCCTGGGTCAGCCAGAGCTACAGACTGAGGACTTCTCTAAAAACAAATAAAACAAAACAAAACAACAAATAGAAATAATAAAATACATAAATTAAGCAACCACAGCATAGCTTTTCTCTATCTAGGTGGTACTCAGAAATTCCAGCAGTTGGCCTGTGACACCTCAGCTCAGTATATGTGAGGCTGTGTTTATGTACATCATATGCAGGCCATAAGAGGGATTTACATTCTCCAGAATCTGACACCCTCCTCTGGAGTGTCTAAAGAAAGCTACAGTGTACTTATATCTAAGAAATACATAAATAAATAAATAAATAAATAAATAAATAAATAAATAAAAAAAAAGTAAAAGAAAGAAAGAAAAACCAGGCAGGCCTGCAATCCTTGTCTGTCTGTCTGTCTGTATGTCTGTCTGATCACCTGGAACTGGAGATGGGCCACAATATAGTTGCTGGTAGTTGATCCCAGGTCCTCTGGAAGAGGAGACAATGCTGTTAATTGTTGAGCCCTTTCAGTGGCCCCACCCATCTTTAAATTTTTAGAAGTATATGTGAGGCTGTGTTTATGTACATCATATGCAGACCATAAGAGGGATTTAGATTCTCCAGAAGATGACACACTCTTCTAGAGTGTCTGAGGACAGCTACAGTGTACTTATATCTAATAAATTCATAAATAAACAAATAAACATTTTTTAAAAAGGATAATAAAGAAAGAGAGACCAGGCAGGCCTGCCATCCTTGTTTGTCTGTCTGTCTGTCTGATCCCCTGGAACTGGAGATGGGCCACCATATAATTGCTGGTAGTTGATCCCAGGTTCTCTGGAAGAGGAGTCAGTGCTGTTAATTGTTGAGCCCTTTCAGTGGCCCCACCCATCTTTAAATTTTTAGAAGTATATGTGAGGCTGTGTTCATGTACATCATATGCAGACCATAAGAGGGATATAGATTCTCCAGAATCTGACACCCTCTTCGGGAGTGTTTGAAGACAGCTACAGTGTACTTACATCTAATAAATACATACTTAAATTAATAAACATTTTTTTAAAAAGGATAAGAAAGAATGAAAGACCAGGTAGGCCTGCCATCCTTAACTCTATCTGTCTGTCTGTCTGTCTGTCTGTCTGATCCCCTGGAACTGGAGATGGGCCACCATATAGTTGCTGGTAGTTGATCCCATGTTCTCTATAAGAGGAGACAATGCTGTTAATTGTTGATCCCTTTCATTGGCCCCACACATCTTTAAATTTTTAGAAGTAAATGTGAGGCTGTGTTCATGTACATCATATGCAGACCATATGAGGGATATTGATTCTCCAGAATCTGACACCCTCTTCTGGAGAGTTGAAGACAGCTACAGTGTACTTACATCTAATAAATACATAAATAAATAAATAAATAAATAAATAAAAAATAAATGAATAAATGAATAAATAAATAAATTAATTAATAAACATTTTTTAAAAAGGATAAGAAAGAAAGAAAAATCAGGCAGGCCTGCCATCCTTATCTCTGTCTGTCTGTCTGTCTGTCTTATCCCCTGGAACTTGAGATGGGCCACCATATAGTTGCTGGTAGTTGATCCCACGTTCTCTGGAAGAACAGACAATGCTGTTAATTGTTGAGCCCTTTCAGTGGGCCCACCCATCTTTAAATTTTTAGAAATATATGTGAGGCTGTGTTTATGTACATCATTTGCAGACCATAAGAGGGATTTAGATTCTCCAGAAGATGACACCCTCTTTTAGAGTGTCTGAAGACAGCTACCTTGTACATAAATCTAATAAATACATACTTAAATTAATAAACATTTCTTAAAAGTATAAGAAAGAAAGAAAGACCAGGCAGGCCTCCATCCTTATCTCTGTCAGTCAGTCTGTCTGTCTGTCTGATCCCTGGGAACTGGAGATGGGCCACCATAAGGTGCTGGTAGTTTATCCCAGGTTCTCTGAAAGAGGAGACAATGCTGTTAATTGTTGAGCCCTCTCAGTGGCCCCACACATCTTTAAATTTTTAGAAGTATATGTGAGGCTGTGTTTATGTACATCATATGCAGACCATAAGAGGGATTTAGATTCTCCACAATCTGACACCCTCTTCTGGAGTGTATGAAGACAGCTACAGTGTACTTATATCTAATAAATACATGAATAAATATATAAATAAACATTTTTTTAAAAAGATAAGAAAGAAAGAAAGACCAGGCAGGCCTGCCATCCTTATCACTGTCTGTATGTCTGTCTGTCTGATCCCCTGAAACTGGAGATAGGCCACCATATAGTTGCTGGTAGTTGATCCCAATACTCTGCAAGAGGAGACAATGCTGTTAATTGTTGAGCCCTTTCAGTGGCGCCACCCATCTTTAAATATTTAGAGTTATATGTGAGGCTGTGTTTATGTACATCATATGCAGACCATAAGAGGGATTTAGATTCTCCAGAATCTGACACCCTCTTCTGGAGTGTCTGAAGACAGCTACAGTGTACTTATATCTAATAAATACATAAATAAATAAATAAATAAATAAATAAATAAATAAACATTTTTTAAAAAGTATAAGAAATAAAGAAAGACCAGGCAGGCCTGCCATCCTTATCTCTGTCTCTCTGTCTGTCTGTCTGTCTGATCCCCTGGAACTGGAGATGGGCCACAATAATGTGCTGGTAGTTTATCCCAGGTTCTCTGAAAGAGGAGACAATGCTGTTAATTTTTGAGCCCTTCCAGTGGCCCCACACTTCTTTAAATATTTATAAGTTTATGTGAGGCTGTGTTTATGTACATCATACTCAGATTGTAAGAGGATTTAGATTCTCCAGAATCTGACACCCTCTACTGGAGTGACTGAAGACAGCTACAGTGTACTTATATATAATAAATAAATAAATAAATAAATAAATAAATAAATAAATAAACATTTTTTAAAAAGGATAAGAAAGAAAGAAAGACCAGGAAGGCCTGCCATCCTTATCACTGTCTGTATGTCTGTCTGTCTGATCCCCTGGAACTGGAGATGGGCCACCATATAGTTGCTGGTAGTTGATCCCAGGTACTCTGGAAGAGGAGACAATGCTGTTAATTGTTGAGCCCTTTCAGTGGCGCCACCCATCTTTAAATATTTAGAGGTATATGTGAGGCTGTGTTTATGTACATCATATGCAGACCATAAGAGGGATTTAGATTCTCCAGAATCTGACACCCTCTTCTGGAGTGTCTGAAGACAGCTACAGTGTACTTATATCTAATAAATACATAAATAAATATATAAATAAACATTATTTTAAAAAGGATAAGAAAGAAAGAAAGACCAGGCAGGCCTGCCATCCTTATCACTGTCTGTATGTCTGTCTGTCTGATCCCCTGGAACTGGAGATGGGCCACCATATAGTTGCTGGTAGTTGATCCCATGTACTCTGGAAGAGGAGACAATGCTGTTAATTGTTGAGCCCTTTCAGTGGTGCCACCCATCTTTAAATATTTAGAGGTATATGTGAGGCTGTGTTTATGTACATCATATGCAGACCATAAGAGGGATTTAGATTCTCCAGAATCTGACACCCTCTTCTGGAGTGTCTGAAGACAGCTACAGTGTACTTATATCTAATAAATACATAAATAAATATATAAATAAACATTATTTTAAAAAGGATAAGAAAGAAAGAAAGACCAGGCAGGCCTGCCATCCTTATCACTGTCTGTATGTCTGTCTGTCTGATCCCCTGGAACTGGAGATGGGCCACCATATAGTTGCTGGTAGTTGATCCCAGGTACTCTGGAAGAGGAGACAATGCTGTTAATTGTTGAGCCCTTTCAGTGGCGCCACCCATCTTTAAATATTTAGAGGTATATGTGAAGCTGTGTTTATGTACATCATATGCAGACCATAAGAGGGATTTAGATTCTCCAGAATCTGACACCCTCTTCTGGAGTGTCTGAAGACAGCTACAGTGTACTTATATCTAATAAATAAATAGATAAATAAATAAATAAATAAATAAACATTTTTTAAAAAGTATAAGAAAGAAAGAAAGACCAGGCAGGCCTGCCATCCATATCTCTGTCTGTCTGTCTGTCTGTCTGTCTATCTGATCCCCGGGAACTGGAGATGGGCCACCATATAGTTCTGGTAGTTGATCCAAGGTTCTCTGGAAGAGGAGACAATTCGGTTAATTGTTGAGCCCTTTCAGTGGCCCCACACTTCTTTAAATATTTATAAGTATATGTGAGGCTGTGTTTAAGTACATCATATGCAGACCATAAGAGGGATTTAGATTCTCCAGAATCTGACACCCTCTTCTGGAATGACTGAAGACAGCTACAGTGTACTTATATCTAATAAATAAATAGATAAATAAATAAATAAATAAATAAATAAACATTTTTTAAAAAGGATAAGAAAGAAAGAAAGACCAGGCAGGCCTGCCATTCATATCTCTGCCTGTCTGTCTGTCTGTCTATCTGATCCCCGGGTACTGGAGATGGGCCACCATATAGTTGCTGGTAGTTGATCCAAGGTTCTCTGGAAGAGGAGACAATGCTCTTAATTGTTGAGCCCTATCAGTGGCCCTACCCATCTTTAAATTTTTAGAAGTATATGTGAGTCTGTGTTTATGTACATCATATGCAGACCATAAGAGGGATTTAGATACTCCAGAATCTGACACCCTCTTCTGGAGTGTCTGAAGACAGCTACAGTGTACTTATATAATAAATAAATAAATAAATAAATAAATAAACAAACATTATTTAAACCGGATAAGAAAAAAAATAAAGACCAGGCAGGCCTACCATCCCTATCTCTGTCTGTCTGTCTATCAGTCGTTCTGATCCCCTGGAACTGGAGATGGGCCACCATATAGGTGCTGGTAGTTGATCCCAGGTTCTCTGGAAGAGGAGACAATGCTGTTAATTGTTGAGCGATTTCAGTGGCCCCACCCATCGTTAAATTTTTAGTAGTATATGTGAGGCTGTGTTTATGTACATCATATGCAGACCATAAGAGGGATTTAGATTCTCCAGAATCTGACACCCTCTTCTGGAGTGTCTGAAGACAGCTACAGTGTACTTATATCTAATAAATACATGAATAAATAAACATTTTTTAAAAAGGATAATAAAGAAAGAAAGACCAGGCAGGCCTGCCATCCTAATCTCTGTCAGTCTGTCTGTCTGTCAGACTGTCTGATACCTTGGAACTGCAGATGGGCCTACATATAGTTGCTGTTAGTTGATCCCAGCTTCTCTGGAAGAGGAGACAATGCTATTAATTGTTGAGCCCTTTCAGTGGCTCCACCTATCTTTAAATTTTTAGAAGTATATGTTAGGCTGTGTTTATGTACATCATATGCAGACCATAAGAGGGATTTAGTTTCTCCAGAATCTGACACCCTCTACTGGAGTGTCTGAAGACAACTACAGTGTACTTATATCTAATAAATACATAAATAAATAAATAAATAAATAAATAAATAAATAAATATACATTATTTTAAAAGGATAAGAAAGAAAGAAAGACCAGGCAGGCCTGCCATACTTATCTCAGTCTGTCTGTCTGTCTGTCTGATCCCCTGGAACTGGAGATGGGCCACCTTGTAGGTGCTGTTAGTTGATCCCAGGTTCTCTGGAAGAGGAGACAATGCTGTTAATTGTTGAGCCCTTTCAGTGGCCCCACCCATTTTTAATTTTTACAAGTATATGTGAGGCTGTGTTTATGTACATCATATTCAGACCATAAGAGGGATTTAGATTCTCCAGAATCTGACACCATCTTCTGGAGTGTCTGAAGACGGCTACAGTGTACTTATATCTAATAAATACATAAATAAATAAATAAATAAAAGAATAAATAAACATTTTTTAAAAAGTATAAGAAATAAAGAAAGACCAGTCAGGCCTGCCATCCATATCTCTGTCTCTCTGTCTGTCTGTCTGTCTGATCCACTGGAACTGGAGATGGGCCACCATAAGGTGCTGGTAGTTTATCCCAGGTTCTCTGAAAGAGGAGACAATGCTGTTAATTGTTGAGCCCTCTCAGTGGCCCCACACGTCTTTAAATTTTTAGAAGTATATGTGAGGCTGTGTTTATGTACATCATATGCAGACCATAAAAGGGATTTAGATTCTCCAGAATCTGACACCCTCTTCTGGAGTGTCTGAAGACACCTACAGTGTACTTATATCTAATAAATACATAAATAAATATATAAATAAACATTTTTTTAAAAAGGATAAGACAGAAAGAAAGACCAGGCAGGCCTGCCATCCTTATCACTGTCTGTATGTCTGTCTGTCTGATCCCCTGGAACTGGAGATGGGCCACCATATAGTTGCTGGTAGTTGATTCCAGGTACTCTGGAAGAGGAGACAATGCTGTTAATTGTTGAGCTTTTAGAGTGGCCCCACACTTCTTTAAATTTTTAGAAGTATATGTGAGGCTGTGTTTATGTACATCATATGCAGACCATAAGAGGGATTTAGATTCTCCAGAATCTGACACCCTCTTCTGGAGTGTCTGAACAGCTACTGTGTACGTATATCTAATAATAAATAAATAAATAAATAAATAAATAAATAAATAAACATTTTTTTTAAAAAAGGATAAGAAAGAAAGAAAGACCAGGCAGGCCTGCCATCCTTATCACTGTCTGTCTGTCTGTCTGTCTGTCTGATCCCCTGGAACTGGAGATGGGCCACCTTTTAGGTGCTGGTAGTTGATCCCAGGTTCTCTGGAAGAGGAGACAATGCTGTTAATTGTTGAGTCCTTTCAGTGGCCCCACCTATTTATAATTTTTAGAAGTATATGTGAGGCTGTGTTTATGTACATCATATTCAGACCATAAGAGGGATTTAGATTCTCTAGAATCTGACACCCTCTTCTGGAGTGTGTGAAGACGGCTACAGTGTATTTATATCTAATAAATACATAAATAAATAAATAAATAAATAAATAAATAAATAAATAAATAAACAGTTTTTAAAATGTATAAGAAATAAAGAAAGACCAGGCAGGCATGCCATCCTCATCTCTGTCTCTCTGTCTGTCTGTCTGTCTGTCTGATCCACTGGAACTGGGGATGGGCCACCATAAGGTGCTGGTAGTTTATCCCAGGTTCTCTGAAAGAGGAGACAATGCTGTTAATTGTTGAGTCCTTTCAGTGGCCCCACCTATTTATAATTTTTAGAAGTATATGTGAGGCTGTGTTTATGTACATCATATTCAGACCATAAGAGGGATTTAGATTCTCTAGAATATGACACCCTCTTATGGAGTGTCTGAAGACCGCTACAGTGTACTTATATCTAATAAATAAATAAATAAATAAATAAATAAACATATTTTAAAAAGTATAAGAAATAAAGAAAGACCAGGCATTCCTGCCAACCTTATCTCTGTCTTTCTGTCTATCTGTTTGTCTGTCTGATCCCCTGGAACTGGAGATGGGCCACCATAAGGTGCTGGTAGTTTATCCCAGGTTCTCTGAAAGAGGAGACAATGCTGTTAATTGTTGAGCCCTCTCAGTGGCCCCACACATCTTTAAATTTTTAGAAGTATATGCGAGGCTGTGTTTATGTACATCATATGCAGACCATAAGAGGGATTTAGATTCTCAAGAATATGACACCCTCTTCTGGAGTGTCTGAAGACAGCTACAGTGTACTTATATCTAATAAATACATGAATAAATAAACATTTTTTAAAAAGGATAATAAAGAAAGAAAGACCAGGCAGGCCTGCCATCCTAATCTCTGTCAGTCTGTCTGTCTGTCAGACTGTCTGATACCTTGGAACTGCAGATGGGCCTACATATAGTTGCTGTTAGTTGATCCCAGCTTCTCTGGAAGAGGAGACAATGCTATTAATTGTTGAGCCCTTTCAGTGGCTCCACCTATCTTTAAATTTTTAGAAGTATATGTTAGGCTGTGTTTATGTACATCATATGCAGACCATAAGAGGGATTTAGTTTCTCCAGAATCTGACACCCTCTACTGGAGTGTCTGAAGACAACTACAGTGTACTTATATCTAATAAATACATAAATAAATAAATAAATAAATAAATAAATAAATAAATAAATAAACATTATTTTAAAAGGATAAGAAAGAAAGAAAGACCAGGCAGGCCTGCCATACTTATCTCAGTCTGTCTGTCTGTCTGTCTGATCCCCTGGAACTGGAGATGGGCCACCTTGTAGGTGCTGTTAGTTGATCCCAGGTTCTCTGGAAGAGGAGACAATGCTGTTAATTGTTGAGCCCTTTCAGTGGCCCCACCCATTTTTAATTTTTACAAGTATATGTGAGGCTGTGTTTATGTACATCATATTCAAACCATAAGAGGGATTTAGATTCTCCAGAATCTGACACCATCTTCTGGAGTGTCTGAAGACGGCTACAGTGTACTTATATCTAATAAATACATAAATAAATAAATAAATAAAAGAATAAATAAACATTTTTTAAAAAGTATAAGAAATAAAGAAAGACCAGTCAGGCCTGCCATCCATATCTCTGTCTCTCTGTCTGTCTGTCTGTCTGATCCACTGGAACTGGAGATGGGCCACCATAAGGTGCTGGTAGTTTATCCCAGGTTCTCTGAAAGAGGAGACAATGCTGTTAATTGTTGAGCCCTCTCAGTGGCCCCACACGTCTTTAAATTTTTAGAAGTATATGTGAGGCTGTGTTTATGTACATCATATGCAGACCATAAAAGGGACTTAGATTCTCCAGAATCTGACACCCTCTGCTGGAGTGTCTGAAGACACCTACAGTGTACTTATATCTAATAAATACATAAATAAATATATAAATAAACATTTTTTTAAAAAGGATAAGAAAGAAAGAAAGACCAGGCAGGCCTGCCATCCTTATCACTGTCTGTATGTCTGTCTGTCTGATCCCCTGGAACTGGAGATGGGCCACCATATAGTTGCTGGTAGTTGATCCCAGGTACTCTGGAAGAGGAGACAATGCTGTTAATTGTTGAGCTTTTAGAGTGGCCCAACCCTTCTTTAAATTTTTAGAAGTATATGTGAGGCTGTGTTTATGTACATCATATGCAGACCATAAGAGGGATTTAGATTCTCCAGAATCTGACACCCTCTTCTGGAGTGTCTGAACAGCTACAGTGTACTTATATCTAATAATAAATAAATAAATAAATAAATAAATAAATAAATAAACAAACATTTTTTTAAAAAAAGGATAAGAAAGAAAGAAAGACCAGGCAGGCCTGCCATCCTTATCACTGTCTGTCTGTCTGTCTGTCTGTCTGATCCCCTGGAACTGGAGATGGGCCACCTGTTAGGTGCTGGTTGTTGATCCCAGGTTCTCTGGAAGAGGAGACAATGCTGTTAATTGTTGAGTCCTTTCAGTGGCCCCACCTATTTATAATTTTTAGAAGTATATGTGAGGCTGTGTTTATGTACATCATATTCAGACCATAAGAGGGATTTAGATTCTCTAGAATCTGACACCCTCTTCTGGAGTGTGTGAAGACGGCTACAGTGTACTTATATCTAATAAATAAATAAATAAATAAATAAATAAATAAATAAATAAATAAACAGTTTTTAAAATGTATAAGAAATAAAGAAAGACCAGGCAGGCATGCCATCCTCATCTCTGTCTCTCTGTCTGTCTGTCTGTCTGTCTGATCCACTGGAACTGGGGATGGGCCACCATAAGGTGCTGGTAGTTTATCCCAGGTTCTCTGAAAGAGGAGACAATGCTGTTAATTGTTGAGTCCTTTCAGTGGCCCCACCTATTTATAATTTTTAGAAGTATATGTGAGGCTGTGTTTATGTACATCATATTCAGACCATAAGAGGGATTTAGATTCTCTAGAATATGACACCCTCTTATGGAGTGTCTGAAGACCGCTACAGTGTACTTATATCTAATAAATAAATAAATAAATAAATAAATAAACATATTTTAAAAAGTATAAGAAATAAAGAAAGACCAGGCAGGCCTGCCATCCTTATCTCTGTCTTTCTGTCTATCTGTCTGTCTGTCTGATCCCCTGGAACTGGAGATGGGCCACCATAAGGTGCTGGTAGTTTATCCCAGGTTCTCTGAAAGAGGAGACAATGCTGTTAATTGTTGAGCCCTCTCAGTGGCCCCACACATCTTTAAATTTTTAGAAGTATATGCGAGGCTGTGTTTATGTACATCATATGCAGACCATAAGAGGGATTTAGATTCTCAAGAATATGACACCCTCTTCTGGAGTGTCTGAAAGCAGCTACAGTGTACATATATCTAATAAATACATAAATAAATATATAAATAAACATTTTTTTAAAAAGGATAAGACAGAAAGAAAGACCAGGCAGGCCTGCCATCCTTATCACTGTCTGTATGTCTGTCTGTCTGATCCCCTGGAACTGGAGATGGGCCACCATATAGTTGCTGGTAGTTGATTCCAGGTACTCTGGAAGAGGAGACAATGCTGTTAATTGTTGAGCTTTTAGAGTGGCCCCACACTTCTTTAAATTTTTAGAAGTATATGTGAGGCTGTGTTTATGTACATCATATGCAGACCATAAGAGGGATTTAGATTCTCCAGAATCTGACACCCTCTTCTGGAGTGTCTGAACAGCTACTGTGTACGTATATCTAATAATAAATATATAAATAAATAAATAAATAAATAAATAAATAAACATTTTTTTTAAAAAACGATAAGAAACAAAGAAAGACCAGGCAGGCCTGCCATCCTTATCACTGTCTGTCTGTCTGTCTGTCTGATCCCCTGGAACTGGAGATGGGCCACCTTTTAGGTGCTGGTAGTTTATCCCAGGTTCTCTGGAAGAGGAGACAATGCTGTTAATTGTTGAGTCCTTTCAGTGGCCCCACCTATTTATAATTTTTAGAAGTATATGTGAGGCTGTGTTTATGTACATCATATTCAGACCATAAGAGGGATTTAGATTCTCTAGAATCTGACACCCTCTTCTGGAGTGTCTGAAGACGGCTACAGTGTACTTATATCTAATAAATACATAAATAAATAAATAAATAAATAAATAAATAAATTAACATTTTTTAAAAAGTATAAGAGATAAAGAAAGACCAGGCAGGCCTGCCATCATTATCTCTGTCTCTCTGTCTGTCTGTCTGTCTGTCTGATCCACTGGAACTGGAGATGGGCCACCATAAGGTGCTGGTAGTTTATCCCAGGTTCTCTGAAAGAGGAGACAATGCTGTTAATTGTTGAGCCCTCTCAGTGGCCCCACACATCTTTAAAATTTTAGAAGTATATGTGAGGCTGTGTTTATGTACATCATATGCAGACCATAAGAGGGATTTAGATTCTCCAGAATATGACACCCTCTTCTGGAGTGTCTGAAGACAGCTACAGTGTACTTATATCTAATAAATATATATATAAATAAATAAACATTTTTAAAATGTATAAGAAAGAAAGAAAAACCAGGCAGGCCTGCAATCCTTGTCTGTCTGTCTGTATGTATGTCTGTCTGATCGCCTGGAACTGGAGATGGGCCACAATATAGTTGCTGGTAGTTGATCCCAGGTCCTCTGGAAGAGGAGACAATGCTGTTAATTGTTGAGCCCTTTCAGTGGCCCCAACCATCTTTAAATTTTTAGAAGTATATGTGAGGCTGTGTTTATGTACATCATATGCAGACCATAAGAGGGATATAGATTCTCCAGAATCTGACACCCTTTTCTGGAGAGTCTGAAGACAGCTACAGTGTACTTATATCTAATAAATAAATAAATAAATAAATAAATTAATTAATTAATAAACATTTTTTAAAAAGATAAGAAAGAAAGATAAATCAGGCAGGCCTGCCATCCTTATCTCTGTCTGTCTGTCTGTCTGTCTGATCCCCTGCAACTTGAGATGGGCCACCACATAGTTGCTGGTAGTTGATCCCACGTTCTCTGGAAGAGGAGACAATGGTGTTAATTGTTGAGCCCTTTCAGTGGGCCCACCCATCTTTAAATTTTTAGAAGTATATGTGAGGCTGTGTTTATGTACATCATATGCAGACCATAAGAGGGATTTATATTCTCCAGAAGATGACACCCTCTTCTAGAGTGTCTGAAGACAGCTACAGTGTACTTATATCTAATAAATACATAAATAAATAAATAAATAAATAAATAAATAAATAAATAAACATTTTTTTAAAAGTATAAGAAAGAAAGAAAGACCAGGCAGGCCTCCATGCTTACCTCTGTCAGTCAGTCTGTCTGTCTGTCTGATTCCTTGGAACTGGAGATGGGCCACCATATAGTTGTTGTTAGTTGATCCCAGGTTCTCTGGAAGAAGAGACAATGCTGTTAATTGTTGAGCCCTTTCAGTGGCTCCACCTGTCTTTAAATTTTTAGAAGTATATGTTAGGCTGTGTTTATGTACATCTTATGCAGACCATAAGAGGGATTTAGATTCTCCAGAATCTGACACCCTCTTCTGGAGTGTCTAAAGACAACTACAGTGTACTTATATCTAATAAATACATAAATAAATAAATAAATAAATAAATAAATAAACATTATTTTAAAAGGATAAGAAAGAAAGAAAAACCAGGCAGACCTGCCCTTTTTATCTCTGTCTGTCTATCTGTCTGATCCCCTGGAACTGGAGATGGGCCACCATATAGTTGCTGGTAGTTGATCCCAGGTTCTCTGGAAGAAGAGACAATGCTGTTAATTGTTGAGCCCTTTCAGTGGGCCCACCCATCTTAAATTTTTAGAAGTGTATGTGAATCTGTGTTTATGTCCATCATATGCAGACCATAAGAGGGATTTATATTCTCCAGAATCTATCACCCTCTTCTGGAGTGTCTGAAGACAGCTACGGTGTACTTATATCTAATAAATACATAAATAAATAAATAAACATTTTTTAAAAAGGATAAGAAAGAAAGAAAAGCCAGGGAGGCCTGCCACCCTTGTCTGTCTGTCTCTTTGTCTGCCTGATCCCCTGGAACGGGAGATGGGCCACCATATAGTTGCTCGTAGTTGATCCCAGTTTCTCTGGTAGAGGAGACAATGCTGTTAATTGTTGAGCCCTTTCAGTGGCCCCACACATCTTTAAATTTTTAGAAGTATATGTGAGGCTGTGTTTATGTACATCATATGCAGACCAAAAGAGGGATTTAGATTCTCCAGAATCTGACACCATCTTCAGGAGTGTCTGAAGACAGCTACAGTGTACTTATATATAATAAATACATAAATAAATAAATCAATAAATAAATAAACATTTTTTAAAAGTATAAGAAAGAAAGAAAGACCAGGCAGGCCTCCATCCTAATCTCTGTCTGTCTGTCTGTCTGTCTGATACCCTGGAACTGGAGATGGGCCACCATATAGTTGCTGGTTGTTTATCCAAGGTTCTCTGGAAGAGGAGACAATGCTGTTAATTGTTGAGCCCTTTCAGTGGCCCCACCCATCTTTAAATTTTTAGAAGTATATGGGAGGCTGTGTTTATGTACCGAATATGCAGACCATAAGAGGGATTTAGATTCTCCAGAATCTGACACCCTCTTCTGGAGTGTCTGAAGACAGCTACAGTGTACTTATATCTAATAAATTCATAAAGAAACAAATAAACATTTTTAAAAAAGGATAATAAAGAAAGAGAGACCAGGCAGACCTGCCATCCTTGTCTTTCTGTCTGTCTGACTGATCCCCTGGAACTGGAGATGGGCCACCATATAATTGCTGGTAGTTGATCCCAGGTTCTCTGGAAGAGGAGTCAGTGCTGTTAATTGTTGAGCCCTTTCAGTGGCCCCACCCATCTTTAAATTTTTAGAAGTATATGTTAGGCTGTGTTTATGTACATCATATGCAGACCATAAGAGGGATTTAGATTCTCCAGAATCTGACACCCTCTTCTGGAGTGTCTGAAAGCAGCTACAGTGTACTTATATCTAATAAATACATACTTAAATTAATAAACATTTTTTAAAAGGATAAGAAAGAAGGAAAGACAAGGTAGGCCTGCCATCCTTAACTCTATCTGTCTGTTTGTCTGTCTGTCTGTCTGAACCCCTGGAACTGGAGATGGGCCACCATATAGTTGCTGGTAGTTGATCCCAGGTTCTCTATAAGAGGAGACAATGCTGTTAATTGTTGATCCCTTTCATTGGACCAACACATCTTTAAATTTTTAGATGTAAATGTGAGGCTGTGTGTATGTACATCATATGCAGACCATAAGAGGGATATAGATTCTCCAGAATCTGACACCCTCTTCTGGAGTGTCTGAAGACAGCTACAGTGTAAGTATATCTCATAAATACATAAATACATAAATAAATAAATAAATAAACAAACATTTTTTAAAAGGGATTAGAAATAAAGAAAAACCAGGCAGGCCTGCCATCCTTGTCTGTCTTTCTCTCTGTCTGTCTGTCTTGCCTAGCCCCTTGAGTAGCCTAGCCTAGTCCCTTGCCTTGACTAGCCCAGCCCCTTGCCTAGCCTAGCCTAGCCCAGCCCTGCCTTGCCTAGCCCTGCCTATCCCTGTCTTTAACCAGGCTGGCCTCGAACTCAGAAACTGACTGCCTCTGCCTCCAGAGTGCTCTCATTAAGAGCTCGAGACACCACTGACTGTTGGGTTTTCTAAGTCTTACATAGGTATGGTCTGTTTCTCAGCTGTGAAACCCTAATTAACACATGTAGTCTGTCCTAGGTCAGCCATAGCTACAGACTGAGGCCTTTTCTAAAACAAAACAAAAGAAAACAAAAAATAGAAATAATAAAATAAATAAATTAAGCAACCACATGATATCTTTTCTTTCTTTCAATGATACTCAGAACTTGAAGCAGTTCACCGATGAGACCTCAGCTCCGGACATTGAGGCTCTTTCCCTAACAAGTATTATGGCTGAACCTGAGGGGTTCTACTGCTGATTTGTGTCCCCCACTTTAAAAAAATAGTTGTTTTCAAAGGCTGCAGGTTCTTAGACCTGTTCCTTGTTACAGTTGAGTCACAGCCCTGAAAGTTCAGTGGTAGTTAAAGGCACTGAGAAGGGCTTCCTATAGACATCAAAGGCCAAGTCTTTGTTTTTAAAAAGTTAATCTGGATTCCCCCACCCCCTGGCATCCTTAGAATTCCTAGAAAGGAAGGCAGGGACCTGGGCAGAAGGGTGCAAGGCTACTGGTGTTTGTAAGTGGTAACAGAAAGCTTTCTCTTGTTGGTACCCTACCCCAAGTTACACTGTCACTTCTTTTTCCTAGTTGTTGTTTTGTCGGTTTGTATTCTCAACATAGACCCTTTTCCTTCCTAACCTTGGCTGTCCTGAACCTTACTGTCCTTGAACTCAGTGATTTGCCTGTCTTGCTGGGATGAAACTGTGAGCTACCATCCAGAAGGAAGCACCCTGCTGAGGTTAGATTGGGGTCTCTTCCATTTTCCTCTATGAACATGCATATGACAGGCCTGTTCTTTCTTTTTTACTTTTCTTTTTCTTTTTAAAGATTTATTTATTTATTATATTTAAGTATGCTGTAGCTATCTTCAGACAGTCCAGAAGAGGGTGTCAGATTGTGAAGAATCTAAATCATTCTTATTGTCTGCATATGATGTATATAAACACAGCCTCACATATACTCAAAAAAAAAAAAAAAAAGAAAGATGTGGCTACAGAGAGGGCTCAACAATTAAGAGCATTGTCTCCTCTTCCAGAGAACCTGGGCTCAATTACCAGTATTATATATGGTGGCCCATCTCCGGTTCCAGGGGATCTAATACTCTGTTCTGGAGTCTGTGGGCACAGCATACACATGCAAAACATTCTTACACAATCATTGAGAGAGGAGAGAGAGGGGTTGAGAGAGAGGGGAGGTAATCATACCTCCTGACAAGTTTGAAGACCTGAGCTTCATCACTCACACAAATAAATAAATGCAAAATATTTTTTTATAAATAAACTCTGCCATTGCCCTTTAAAAATTCCTAGAAAACAAGTTTTATAAGCAACAGTTTTATTTACTATATCTAAAGGAAAGTCATGAGCATATTCAATAAATAGAAAAAGGCCTGTTAGTCTTAGAAATGGAATGGACAAACCAAGGAAGGTTTGCAATTACATAATGAGGCATCTCAGCCCAGCTCTAAGGTTGGAAATAAGACTCGAGAATAGGATACACCTGAAGACAGCCAGCCATTGTTTTTTGTTTTGGAGGCTGAAAGGATACACCTGAAGACAGCCAATGCTGTGTGATGGTGATCTGGTATTTTTTTTTTAATTTTTAAAAACTTTAACACTTTTTATAAAACTTTTATAAAAACTTTTTCTTTCTTTCTTTTCTTCTTTCCTTTCTTTCTTTCCTTCTTTCCTTTCTTCCTTTCCTCACCCTAGCCCCTACCCTAGCCCTGTCTTTCACCAGGGTGGCCTCGAACTCAGAAACTGACTGCCTCTGCCTACAGAGTGCTCTCATTAAGAGCTTGAGCCACCACTGAATGTAGGGTTTTCTAAGCCTTACCTTGCTCTTGGTGTCTGTTCTCAGCTGTGAAACCCTAATTAACACAAGTAGGCAGTCCTGGGTCAGCCAGAGCTACAGACAGAGGACTTCTCTAAAAACAAATAAAACAAAACAAAACAACAAATAGAAATAATAAAATACATAAATTAAGCAACCACAGCATAGCTTTTCTCTATCTAGGTGGTACTCAGAAATTCCAGCAGTTGGCCTGTGACACCTCAGCTCAGTATATGTGAGGCTGTGTTTATGTACATCATATGCAGACCATAAGAGGGATTTACATTCTCCAGAATCTGACACCCTCTTCTGGAGTGTCTGAAGACAACTACAGTGTACTTATATCTAAGAAATACATAAATAAATAAATAAATAAATAAATAAATATATAAACATTTTTTAAAAAGGATAAGAAAGTAAGAAAGACCAGGCAGGCCTGCCACCCTTATGTCTGTCTGTCTGTCTGTCTGTCTGATACCCTGGAACTGGACATGGGCCACCATAGTGTTGCTGGTAGTTTATCCCAGGTTCTCTGGAAGAGGAGACAATGCTCTTAATTGTTGAGCCCTTTCAGTGGACCCACACTTCTTTAAATATTTAGAAGTATATGTGAGGCTGTGTTTATGTACATCATATTCAGATTATAAGAGGATTTAGATTCTCCAGAATCTGACACCCTCTACTGGAGTGTCTGAAGACAGCTACAGTGTACTTATATATAATAAATACATAAATTAATAAATAAATAAATAAACATTTTTTAAAAAGGATAAGAAAAAAAGAAAGACCAGGCAGGCCTACCATCCTTATCTCGGTCTGTCTGTCTGTCTGTCGTTCTGATCCCCTGGAACTGGAGATGGGCCACCATATAGGTGCTGGTATTTGATCCCAGGTTCTCTGGAAGAGGAGACAATGCTGTTAATTGTTGAGCGCTTTCAGTGGCCCCACCCATTGTTAAATTTTTAGTTGTATATGTGAGGCTGTGTATATGTACATCATATGCAGACCATAAGAGGGATTTAGATTCTCCAGAATCTGACACCCTCTTCTGGAGTGTCTAAAGAGAGCTACAGTGTACTTATATCTAATAAATACATAAATAAATAAACATTTTTTAAAAATGATAAGAAAGAAAGAAACAGCAGGCAGGCCTGCCATCATTATTCTTGTCTGTCTCTCTGTCTGTCTGATCCCCTGGGAGTGGAGATGGGCCACCATATAGTTGCAGGTAGTTGATCCCAGGTTCTCTGGAAGAGGAGACAATGCTGTTAATTGCTGAGCCCTTTCAGTGGCCCCCCCTTTAAATTTTAAGAAGTAAATGTGAGGCTGTGTTTATGTACATCATATGCAGACAATAAGAGGGATTTAGATTCTCCAGAATCTGACACCTTCTTCTGGAGTGTCTGAAGACGGCTACAGTGTACTTATATCTAATAAACATATAAATAAATAAATAAACATTTTTTAAAAAAGATAAGAAAGAAAGAAAGACCAGGCAGGCCTGCCATCCTTATCTTTGTCAGTCTGTCTGTCTGTCAGACTGTCTGATCCCTTGGAACTGGAGATGGGCCACCATATAGTTGCTGTTAGTTGATCCCATGTTCTCTGGAAGAGGAGTCAATGCTGTTAATTGTTGAGCCTTTTCAGTGGCTCCACCTATCTTTAAATTTTCAGAAGTGTATATTAGGCTGTGTTTATGTACATCATATGCAGACCATAAGAGGGATTTAGATTCTCCAGAATCTGACACCCTCTTCTGCAGTGTCTGAAGACAACTACAGTGTACTTATATCTAATAAATACATACATATATAAATAAATAAATAAATAAATAAACATTATTTTAAAAGGATAAGAAAGAAAGAAAGACCAGGCAGGCCTGCCATACTTATCTCTGTCTGTCTGTCTGTCTGTCTGATCCCCTGGAACTGGAGATGTGCCACCATGTAGGTGCTGGTAGTTGATCCCAGGTTCTCTGGAAGAGGAGACAATGCTGTTACTTGTTGATCCCTTTCAGTGGCCCCACCCATTTTTAATTTTTAGAAGTATATGTGAGGCTGTGTTTATGTACATCATATTCAGACCATAAGAGGGATTTAGATTCTCTAGAATCTGAAACCCTCTTCTGTAGTGTCTGAAGACGGCTACAGTGTACTTATATCTAATAAATACATAAATAAATAAATAAATAAATAAATAAACATTTTTTAAAAAGGATAAGAAAAAAAGAAAGACCAGGCAGGCCTGCCATCCATATCTCTGTCTCTTTGTCTGTCTGTCTGTCTGATCCACTGGAACTGTAGATGGGCCACCATAAGGTGCTGGTAGTTTATCCCAGGTTCTCTGAAAGAGGAGACAATGCTGTTAATTGTTGAGCCCTCTCAGTGGCCCCACACATCTTTAAATTTTTAGAAGTATATGTGAGGCTGCGTTTATGTACATCATATGCAGACCATAAAAGGGATTTAGTTTTTCGAGAACCTGACACCCTCTTCTGGAGTGTCTGAAAACAGCTACAGTGTACTTATATCTAATAAATACATAAATAAATATATAAATAAACATTTTTTTAAAAAGGATAATAAAGAAAGAAAGAAAGACCAGGCAGGCCTGCCATCCTTATCACTGTCTGTATGTCTGTCTGTCTGATCCCGTGGAACTGGAGATGGGCCACCATATAGTTGCTGGTAGTTGATCCCAGGTCCTCTGGAAGAGGAGACAATGCTGTTAATTGTTGAGCCCTTTCAGTGGCCCCACCCGTCTTTAAATTTTTAGAAGTATATGTGAGGCTTTGTTTATGTACATCATATGCAGACCATAAGAGGGATATAGATTCTCCAGAATCTGACACCCTCTTCTGGAGTGTCTGAAGACAGCTACAGTGTACTTATATCTAGTAAATACATAAATAAATAAATAAATAAATGAATAAATAAATAAATAAACATTTTTAAAAAGGATAAGAAAGAAAGAAAAATCAGGCAGGCCTGCCATCCTTATCTCTGTCTGTCTGTCTGTCTGTCTGATCCCCTGCAACTTGCAATGGGCCACCATATAGTTGCTGGTAGTTGATCCCACCTTCTCTAGAAGAGGAGACAATGGTGTTAATTGTTGAGCCCTTTCAGTGGGCCCACCCATCTTTAAATTTTTAGAAGTATATGTGAGGCTGTGTTTGTGTACATCATATGCAGACCATAAAAGGGATTTAGATTCTCCAGAATATGACACCCTCTTCTAGAGTGTCTGAAGACAGCTACAGTGTACTTATATCTAATAAATACATAAATAAATAAATAAACATTTTTTAAAAAGAATAAGAAAGAAAGAAAGAGCAGGCAGGCCTGCCACCTTGTCTGTCTGTCTGTCTGTCTGTCTATCTGTCAGATACCCTGGAACTGGAGATGAGCCACCATATAGTTGCTGGTAGTTGATCCCAGGTTCTCTGGAAGAGGAGACAATGCTGTTAATTGTTGAGCCCTTTCAGTGGCCCCACCCATCTTTAAATTTTTAGAAGTATATGTGAGGTTCTGTTCATGTACATCATATGCAGACCATAAGAGGAATATTGATTCTCCAGAATCTGACACGCTCTTCTGGAGAGTCTGAAGACAGCTACAGTGTACTTATATCTAATAAATACATAAATAAATAAATAAATGAATAAATGAATAAATAAATAAATAAATAAATAAATAAACATTTTTTAAAAAGGATAAGAAAGAAAGAAATATCAGGCAGGCCTGCCATCCTTATCTCTGTCTGTCTGTCTGTCTGTCTTATCCCCTGGAACTTGAGATGGGCCACCATATAGTTGATGGTAGTTGATCCCACGTTCTCTGGAAGAAGAGACAATGCTGTTAATTGTTGAGCCCTTTCAGTGGGCCCACCCATCTTTAAATATTTAGAAGTATATGTGAGGCTGTGTTTATGTACATCCTATGCAGACCATAAGAGGGATTTAGATTCTCCAGAAGATGACACCCTCTTCTAGAGTGTCTGAAGACAGCTACAGTGTACTTATATCTAATAAATACATAAATAAATAAATAAATAAATAAATAAACATTTTTTTAAAAGTATAAGAAAGAAAGAAAGACCAGGCAGGCCTCCATCCTTATCTCTGTCAGTCTGTCTGTCTGTCTGTCTGATCCCTTGGAACTGGAGATGGGACACCATATAGATGCTGTTAGTTGATCCCTGGTTCTCTGGAAGAAGCGACAATGCTTTTAATTGTTGAGCCTTTTCAGTGGCTCCACCTATCTTTAAATTTTTAGAAGTATATGTTAGGCTGTGTTTATGTACATCATATGCAGACCATAAGAGGGATTTAGATTCTCCAGAATCTGACACCCTCTTCTGGAGTGTCTGAAGACAACTACAGTGTACTTATATCTAATAAATACATAAATAAATAAATAAATAAATAAACATTATTTTAAAAGGATAAGAAAGAAAGAAAAAACAGGCAGGCCGCCCTCCTTATCTCTGTCTGTCTGTCTGTCTGTCTGATCCCCTGGAACTGGAGATGGGCCACCATATAGTTGCTGGTAGTTGATCCCAGGTTCTCTGGAAGAAGAGACAATGCTGTTAATTGTTGAGCCCTTTCAGTGGCCCCACCCATCTTAAATTTTTAGAAGTATATGTGAATCTGTGTTTATGTCCATCATATGCAGACCATAAGAGGGATTTATATTCTCCAGAATCTGACACCCACTTCTGGAGTGTCTGAAGACAGCTAAGTGTACTTATATCTACTAAATACATAAATAAATAAATAAACATTTTTTAAAAAGGATAAGAAAGAAAAAAAAACCAGGGAGGCCTGCCACCGTTGTCTGTCTGTCTCTTTGTCTGCCTGATCCCCTGGAACTGGAGATGGGCCACCATATAGTTGCTGGTAGTTGATCCCAGGTTCTCTATAAGAGGAGACAATGCTGTTAATTGTTGATCCCTTTCACTGGCCCCACACATTTTTAAAATTTTAGATGTAAATGTGAGGCTGTGTGTATGTACATCATTTGCAGACAATAAGAGGGATATAGATTCTCCAGAATCTGACACCCTCTTCTGGAGTGTCTGATGACAGCTACAGTGTACTTATATCTAATAAATACATAAATAAATAAATAAATAAATAAATAAATAAACATTTTTTAAAAGGGATAAGAAATAAAGAAAAACCAGGCAGGCCTGCCATCCTTGTCTGTCTTTCTCTCTGTCTGTCTGTCTTGCCTAGCCCCTTGAGTAGCCTAGCCTAGTCCCTTGCCTTGACTAGCCCAGCCCCTTGCCTAGCCTAGCCTAGCCCAGCCCTGCCTTGCCTAGCCCTGCCTATCCCTGTCTTTAACCAGGCTGGCCTCGAACTCAGAAACTGACTGCCTCTGCCTCCAGAGTGCTCTCATTAAGAGCTCGAGACACCACTGACTGTTGGGTTTTGTAAGTCTTACATAAGTATGGTCTGTTTCTCAGCTGTGAAACCCTAATTAACACATGTAGTCTGTCCTAGGTCAGCCATAGCTACAGACTGAGGCCTTTTCTAAAACAAAACAAAAGAAAACAAAAAATAGAAATAATAAAATAAATAAATTAAGCAA
Source organism: Mus caroli (assembly GCF_978045245.1). Classification (NCBI taxonomy): domain Eukaryota; kingdom Metazoa; phylum Chordata; class Mammalia; order Rodentia; family Muridae; genus Mus; species Mus caroli. Next base: position 70,838 of record NW_028227629.1, read on the forward strand.
CCACATGATATCTTTTCTTTCTTTCAATGATACTCAGAGCTTGAAGCAGTTCACCCATGAAACCTCAGCTCCGGACATTGAGGCTCTTTCCCTAACAAGTATTATGGCTGAACCTGAGGGGTTCTACTGCTGATTTGTGTCCCCCACTTTAAAAAAATAGTTGTTTTCAAAGGCTGCAGGTTCTTAGCCCTGTTCCTTGTTACAGTTGAGTCACAGCCCTGAAAGTTCAGTGGTAGTTAAAGGCACTGAGAAGGGCTTCCTATAGACATCAAAGACCAAGTCTTTGTTTTTAAAAAGTTAATCTGGATTCCCCCACCCCCTAGCATCCTTAGAATTCCTAGAAAGGAAGGCAGGGACCTGGGCAGAAGGGTGCAAGGCTACTAATGTTTGTAAGTGGTAACAGAAAGCTTTCTCTTGTTGGTACCCTACCCCAAGTTACACTGTCACTTCTTTTTCCTAGTTGTTGTTTTGTTGGTTTGTATTCTCAACATAGACCCTTTTCCTTCCTAACCTTGGCTGTCCTGAACCTTACTGTCCTTGAACTCAGTGATTTGCCTGTCTTGCTGGGATGAAACTGTGAGCTACCATCCAGAAGGAAGCACCCTGCTGAGGTTAGATTGTGGTCTCTCCCATTTTCCTCTATGAACATGCATATGGCAGGCCTGTTCTTTCTTTTTTACTTTTCCTTTTCTTTTTAAAGATTTATTTATTTATTATATTTAAGTATGCTGTAGCTATCTTCAGACAGTCCAGAAGAGGGTGTCAGATTGTGAAGAATCTAAATCATTCTTATTGTCTGCATATGATGTATATAAACACAGCCTCACATATACTCAAAAAAAAAAAAAGAAAGAAAGAAAGATGTGGCTACAGAGAGGGCTCAACAATTAAGAGCATTGTCTCCTCTTCCAGAGAACCTGGGCTCAATTACCAGTATTATATATGGTGGCCCATCTCCAGTTCCAGGGGATCTAATACTCTGTTCTGGAGTCTGTGGGCACAGCATACACATGCAAAACATTCTTACACAATCATTGAGAGAGGAGAGAGAGGGGTTGAGAGAGAGGGGAGGTAATCATACCTCCTGACGAGTTTGAAGACCTGAGCTTCATCACTCACACAAATAAATAAATGCAAAATATTTTTTTATAAATAAACTCTGCCATTGCCCTTTAAAAATTCCTAGAAAACAAGTTTTATAAGCAACAGTTATATTTACTATATCTAAAGGACAGTCATGAGCATATTCAATAAATAGAAAAAGGCCTGTTAGTCTTAGAAATGGAAAAGACAAACCAAGGAAGGTTTGCAATTACATAATGAGGCAGCTCAGCCCAGCTCTAAGGTTGGAAATAAGACTCGAGAATAGGATACACCTGAAGACAACCAGCCGTTGTTTTTTGTTTTGGAGGCTGAAAGGATACACCTGAAGACAGCCAATGCTGTGTGATGGTGATCTGGTATTTTTTTTTTTTTAATTTTTAAAAACGTTAACACTTTTTATAAAACTTTTATAAAAACTTTTTCTTTCTTTCTTTTCTTCTTTCCTTTCTTTCTTTCCTTCTTTCCTTTCTTCCTTTCCTCACCCTAGCCCCTACCCTAGCCCTGTCTTTCACCAGGGTGGCCTCGAACTCAGAAACTGACTGCCTCTGCCTACAGAGTGCTCTCATTAAGAGCTTGAGCCACCACTGAATGTAGGGTTTTCTAAGCCTTACCTTGCTCTTGGTGTCTGTTCTCAGCTGTGAAACCCTAATTAACACAAGTAGGCAGTCCTGGGTCAGCCAGAGCTACAGACAGAGGACTTCTCTAAAAACAAATAAAACAAAACAAAACAACAAATAGAAATAATAAAATACATAAATTAAGCAACCACAGCATAGCTTTTCTCTATCTAGGTGGTACTCAGAAATTCCAGCAGTTGGCCTGTGACACCTCAGCTCAGTATATGTGAGGCTGTGTTTATGTACATCATATGCAGACCATAAGAGGGATTTACATTCTGCAGAATCTGACACCCTCCTCTGGAGTGTCTAAAGAAAGCTACAGTGTACTTATATCTAAGAAATACATAAATAAATAAATAAATAAATAAATAAATAAATAAATAAATATTTTTTAAAAAGGATAAGAAAGAAAGAAAGACCAGGCAGGCCTGCCATCTTTATCTCTGCCTGTCTGTCTGTCTGTCTGATCCCCTGGAACTGGAGATGGGCCACATTGTAGGTGCTGGTAGTTGATCCCAGGTTCTCTGGAAGAGGATACAATGCTATTAATTGTTGAGCCCTTTCAGTGGCCCCACCCATTTTTAATTTTTAGAAGTATATGTGAGGCTGTGTTTATGTACATCATATTCAGACCATAAGAGGGATTTAGATTCTCAAGAATCTGACACCATCTTCTGGAGTGTCTGAAGACGGCTACAGTGTACTTATATCTAATAAATAAATAAATAAATAAATAAATAAATAAATAAATAAATAAATAAACATTTTTAAAAAAGTATAAGAAATAAAGAAAGACCAGTCAGGCCTGCCATCCTTATCTCTGTCTCTCTGTCTGTCTGTCTGTCTGATCCCTTGGAACTGGAGATGGGCCAATATAAGGTGCTGGTAGTTTATCCCAGGTTCCCTGAAAGAGGAGACAATGCTGTTAATTGTTGAGCCCTCTCAGTGGCCCCACACATCTTTAAATTTTTAGAAGTATATGTGAGGCTGTGTTTATGTACATCATATGCAGTCCATAAGAGGGATTTAGATTCTCCAGAATCTGACACCCTCTTCTGGATTGTCTGAAGACAGCTACAGTGTACTTATATCTAATAAATACATAAATAAATATATAAATAAACATTTTTTAAAAAGGATAAGAAAGAAAGAAAGACCAGGCAGGCCTGCCATCCTTATCACTGTCTGTATGTCTGTCTGTCTGATCCCCTGGAACTGGAGATGGGCCACCATATAGTTGCTGGTAGTTGATCCTATGTACTCTGGAAGAGGAGACAATGTTGTTAATTGTTGAGCCCTTTCAATGGCCCCACACTTCTTTAAATATTTAGAAGTATAAGTGAGGCTGTGTTTATGTACATCATATTCAGATTATAAGAGGATTTAGATTCTCCAGAATCTGACACCCTCTACTGGAGTGACTGAAGACAGCTACAGTGTACTTATATATAATAAATACATAAGTAAATAAATAAATAAATAAACATTTTTTAAAAAGGATAAGATAGAAAGTAAGACCAGGCAGGCCTGCCATCCTTATCTCTGTCTGTCTGTCTGTCAGTCTGTCTGATCCCCTGGAACTGGAGATGGGCTACCATAAAGTTGCTGGTAGTTGATCCCAGGTTCTCTGAAGGAGGAGACAATGCTGTTAATTGTTGAGCCCTATCAGTGGCCCTACCCATCTTTAAATATTTAGAAGTATATGGGAGGCTGTGTTTATGTACATCATATGCAGACCATAAGAGGGATTTAGATTCTCCAGAATCTGACACCCTCTTCTGGAGTGTCTGAAGACAGCTACAGTGTACTTATATCTAATAAATACATAAATAAATAAATAAATAAATAAACATTTTTTAAAAAGGATAAGAAAGAAAGTAAGACCAGGCAGGCCTGCCATCCTTATCTCTGTCTGTCTGTCTGTCTGTCTGTCTGATCCCCTGGAAGTGGAGATGGGCCACCATATAGTTGCTGGTAGTTGATCCCAGGTTCTCTGGAAGAGGAGACAATGCTGTTAATTGTTGAGCCCTTTCAGTGGCCCCACCCATTTTTAATTTTTAGAAGTATATGTGATGCTGTGTTTATGTACATTATATTCAGACCATAAGAGGGATTTAGATACTCTAGAATCTGTCACCCTCTTCTGGAGTGTCTGAAGAGGGCTACAGTGTACTTATATCTAATACATAAATAAATAAATAAATAAATAAATAAATAAATAAATAAATAAATAAACATTTTTTAAAAAGTATAAGAAATAAAGAAAGACCAGGCAGGCCTGCCATCCTTATCTCTGTCTCTCTGTCTGTCTGTCTGTCTGATCCACTGGAACTGGAGATGGGCCACCATAAGGTGCTGGTAGTTTATCCCAGGTTCTCTGAAAGAGGAGACAATGCTGTTAATTGTTGAGCCCTCTCAGTGGCCCCACACATCTTTAAATTTTTAGAAGTATATGTGAGGCTGTGTTTATGTACATCATATGCAGACCATAAGAGGGATTTAGATTCTCCAGAATCTGACACCCTCTTCTGGAGTGTCTGAAGACAGCTACAGTGTACTTATATCTAATAAATAAATAAATAAATATATAAATAAACATTTTTTAAAAAGGATAAGAAAGAAAGAAAGACCAGGCAGGCCTGCCATTTTTATCACTGTCTGTATGTCTGTCTGTCTGATCCCCTGGAACTGGAGATGGGCCACCATATAGTTGCTGGTAGTTGATCCCAGGTACTCTGGAAGAGGAGACAATGCTGTTAATTGTTGAGCTTTTAGAGTGGCCACACCCTTCTTTAAATTTTTAGAAGTATATGTGAGGCTGTGTGGGGCCACTGAAAGTCACATAGAGAGACAGAGAGAGACAGAGAGAGACAGAGAGAGACAAAGAAAGACAGAGAGAGACAGAGAGAGACAGAGAGATACATTGAGAGAGACAGAGAGATAGAGAGAGACACAGAGAGAGACACAGAGAGACACAGAGAGAGACACACAGAGAGACAGAGACAGACAGAGAGAGACAGAGAGAGACAGAGAGAGACAGAGATAGAGACAGAGAGAGACAAAGAGAGACAGAGAGACAGAGAGAGAGACAGAGAGAGACAGAGAGAGACAGAGAAAGACAGAGTGAGACAGAGAGAGACACAGAGAGAGACAGAGATACACAGAGTGAGAAAGAGAGAGAGACAGAGAGAGACAGAGAGAGAGACAGAGAGTGAGACAGAGAGAGACAGAGAGAGACAGAGTGAGACAGAAAGAGACACAGAGAGAGACAGAGAGAGACAAAGAAAAACACAGAGAGACAAAGAGAGACAGAGAGAGACAGAGAGAGACAGAGAGAGACAGAGAGAGACAGAGAGAGACAAAGACAAACACAGAGACAGAGAGAGACAGAGAGATACAGAGAGAGTCAGAGAGACAGAGAGAGACAGAGTTAGAGACAGAGAGAGACAGAGAGAGAAACAGAGAGAGACAGAGACACACACAGAGAGACACAGAGAGACAGAGACAGACAGAGAGAGACAGAGAGAGACAGAGATAGAGACAGAGAGAGACAGAGAGAGATAGAGAGAGACACAAAGAGACAGAGAGAGACAGAGAGAGACAAAGAAAGACACAGAGAGAGACAGAGAGAGACAGAGAGATACAGAGAGAGAGACAGAGAGAGACAGAAAGATACAGAAGGACAGAGAGAGACAGAGAGAGACAGAGAGACAGAGATAGAGACAGAGAAAGACAGAGAGAGACACAGAGAGAGACTGAGGGAGACAGAGAGAGAGACAGAGAGAGACATAGAAGAGACAAAGAAAGACACAAGAGAGACAGAGTGAGTCAGACATAGAGACAAAGAAAGACAGAGGGAGACACTGAGAGAGAGAGACAGAGAGAGACAGAGAGATACAGACAGAGAGACAAAGAGAGACAGAGAGAGACAGAGAGAAAGAGAGAGACAGAGAGAGTCAGAGAGAGACAGAGATAGAGACAGAGAGAGACAGAGAGAGGGACAGAGAGAGACAGAGACAGAGTGAGAAATACAGAGAGAGACAGAGTTAGAGAGAGAGACAGAGAGAGACAGAGACAGAGACAGAGAGAGAGACAGAGAGAGACAGAGTGAGACACAGAAAGAGAGAGACAGAGAGAGACAAAGAAAGACACAGAGAGAGACATAGAGAGACAGAGAGATACATTGAGAGAGACATAGAGAGACAGAGAGAGACAGAGATAGAGACAGAGAGAGACAGAGAGAGACACAGAGAGAGACAGAGAGACACAGAGAGACACAGAGAGAGACACAGAGAGACACAGAGAGAGACAGAGATAGACATAGACAGACAGAGACAGACAGAGAGAGACAGAGAGAGACAGAGATAGAGACAGAGAGAGACAGAGAGTGAGACAGAGAGAGACAGAGAGAGAGACACCGAAAGACAGAGAGAGACAGAGAGAGACAATGAAAGACACAGAGAGAGACTAAGAGAGACAGAGAGAGACAGAGAGAGACAGAGAGAGACAAAAAAAGACACAGAGAGAGACAGAGAGCGATATAGATAGAGAAAAAGAAAGACAGAGAGAGACACAGAGAGAGAGACAGAGAGAGACAGAGAGATACAGAGAGAGAGACAAAGAGAGACAGAGAGAGAGACAGAGTGAGACAGAGAGAGAGAGAGAGAGACTGAGAGAGACAAAGAAAGACACAGAGAGAGACATAGAGAGACAGAGAGATACATTGAGAGAGACAGAGAGAGACAGAGATAGACAGAGAGAGACAGAGAGAGACACAGAGAGAGACAGAGAGACACAGAGAGACACAGAGAGACACAGAGAGAGACAGAGAGAGACACAGAGAGACACAGAGAGAGACACAGAGAGACACAGAGAGACACAGAGAGACACAGAGAGAGACAGAGAGAAAGACAGAGAGAGACAGAGAGAGACAGAGACAGACAGAGACAGACAGAGAGAGACAGAGATAGAGACAGAGAGAGACAGAGAGAGACAGAGAGAGACAGAGAGAGACAGAGAGAGTGAGAGAGACAATGAAAGACACAGAGAGAGACAGAGAGAGACAGAGAGATACAGAGAGAGAGACAGAGAGAGACATAAAGAGTCAGAAGGACAGAGAGAGACAGAGAGAGACAGAGATAGAGACAGAGAAAGACAGAGAGAGACACAGAGAGAGACAGAGAAAGACAGAGAGAGACAGAGAGTGAGACAGAGAGAGACAGAGAGAGACAAAGAAAGACACAGAGAGAGACAGAGCGAGACAGAGATAGAGACAGAGAAAGAAAGAGAGAGACACAGAGAGAGAGACAGAGAGAGACAGAGAGATACAGAGAGAGAGACAGAGAGAGACAGAGAGAGACAGAGAGAAAGAGAGAGACAGAGAGAGTCAGAGAGAGACAGAGATAGAGACAGAGAGAGACAGAGACAGAGTGAGAAAGACAGAGAGAGACAGAGATAGAGAGAGAGACAGAGAGAGACACAGAGAGAGACAGAGAGAGACAGAGAGAGACAAAGAAAGACAGAGAGAGACATAGAGAGACAGAGAGATACATTGAGAGAGACAGAGAGACACAGAGAGACACACAGAGAGACACACAGAGAGACAAAGACAGACAGAGAGAGACAGAGAGAGACAGAGAGAGACAGAGATAGAGAGAGACAGAGAGAGACAGAGAGACAGAGAGAGAGACAGAGAGAGACAGAGTGAGACAGAGAGAGACACAGAGTGAGACAGAGATACACAGAGTGAGAAAGAGAGAGAGACATAGAGAGAGACAGAGAGAGAGACAGGGAGAGAGACAGAGAGAGAGACAGAGAGAGACAGAGAGAGACAGAGTGAGACAGAGAGAGAAACAGAGAGAGACAGAGAGAGACAAAGAAAAACACAGAGAGACAGAGAGAGACAGAGAGAGACAGAGAGAGAGACAGAGAGAGACAAAGAAAAACACAGAGAGACAGAGAGAGAGACAGAGAGAGAGACACAGGGAGACAGAGACAGACAGAGAGAGACAGAGAGAGACAGAGAGAGACAGAGATAGAGACAGAGAGAGACAGAGAGAGACAGAGAGAGAGACACAGAGAGACAGAGAGAGACAGAGAGAGACAAACAAAGACACAGAGAGACAGAGAGAGACAGAGAGAAACAGAGAGAGAGACAGAGAAGACAGAAAGATACAGAAGGACAGAGAGAGACAGAGAGAGACAGAGAGACAGAGATAGAGACAGAGAGAGACAGAGAGTGAGACAGAGAGAGACAGAGACAGAGTGAGAAATACAGAGAGAGACAGATTTAGAGAGAGAGACAGAGAGAGACAGAGAGAGAGACAGAGACAGAGACAGAGAGAGAGACAGAGAGAGACAGAGTGAGACACAGAGAGAGAGAGAGACAGAGAGAGACAAAGAAAGACACAGAGAGAGACATACAGAGACAGAGAGATACGTTAAGAGAGACATAGAGAGACAGAGAGACAGAGATAGAGACAGAGAGAGACAGAGAGAGACAGAGAGACAGAGAGATAGACAGAGAGAGACAGAGAGAGACAATGAAAGACATAGAGAGAGACAGAGAGACACAGAGAGACACAGAGAGAGAGACAGAGAGAGACAGAAAGAGTCAGAAGGACAGAGAGACAGAGAGAGATAGAGATAGAGACAGAGAAAGACAGAGAGAGACACAGAGACAGAGACAGAGAGAGAGACAGAGAGAGACAGAGTGAGACACAGAAAGAGAGAGACAGAGAGAGACAAAGAAAGACACAGAGAGAGACATAGAGAGACAGAGAGATACATTGAGAGAGACATAGAGAGACAGAGAGAGACAGAGATAGAGACAGAGAGAGACAGAGAGAGACACAGAGAGACACAGAGAGAGACAGAGATAGACATAGACAGACAGAGACAGACAGAGAGAGACAGAGAGAGACAGAGATAGAGACAGAGAGAGACAGAGAGTGAGACAGAGAGAGACAGAGAGAGAGACACCGAAAGACAGAGAGAGACAGAGAGAGAAAATGAAAGACACAGAGAGAGACTAAGAGAGACAGAGAGAGACAGAGAGAGACAGAGAGAGACAGAGAGATACATTGAGATAGACATAGAGAGACAGAGAGAGACAGAGATAGAGACAGAGAGAGACAGAGAGAGACACAGAGAGACACAGAGAGAGACAGAGATAGACATAGACAGACAGAGACAGACAGAGAGAGACAGAGAGAGACAGAGATAGAGACAGAGAGAGACAGAGAGTGAGACAGAGAGAGACAGAGAGAGAGACACCGAAAGACAGAGAGAGACAGAGAGAGACAATGAAAGACACAGAGAGAGACTAAGAGAGACAGAGAGAGACAGAGAGAGACAGAGAGAGACAGAGAGAGACAAAAAAAGACACAGAGAGAGACAGAGAGAGACAGAGAGAAAGAGAGAGACAGAGAGAGTCAGAGAGAGACAGAGAGAGAGACAGAGAGAGACAGAGAGAGGGACAGAGAGAGACAGAGACAGAGTGAGAAATACAGAGAGAGACAGAGTTAGAGAGAGAGACAGAGAGAGACAGAGAGAGAGACAGAGACAGAGACAGAGAAAGAGACAGAGAGAGACAGAGTGAGACACAGAAAGAGAGAGACAGAGAGAGACAAAGAAAGACACAGAGAGAGACATAGAGAGACAGAGAGATACATTGAGAGAGACATAGAGAGACAGAGAGAGACAGAGATAGAGACAGAGAGAGACAGAGAGAGACACAGAGAGAGACAGAGAGACACAGAGAGACACAGAGAGAGACACAGAGAGACACAGAGAGAGACAGAGATAGACATAGACAGACAGAGACAGACAGAGAGAGACAGAGAGAGACAGAGATAGAGACAGAGAGAGACAGAGAGTGAGACAGAGAGAGACAGAGAGAGAGACACCGAAAGACAGAGAGAGACAGAGAGAGACAATGAAAGACACAGAGAGAGACTAAGAGAGACAGAGAGAGACAGAGGGAGACAGAGAGAGACAGAGAGAGACAAAAAAAGACACAGAGAGAGACAGAGAGCGATATAGATAGAGAAAAAGAAAGACAGAGAGAGACACAGAGAGAGAGACAGAGAGAGACAGAGAGAGACAGAGAGATACAGAGAGAGAGACAAAGAGAGACAGAGAGAGAGACAGAGTGAGACAGAGAGAGAGAGAGAGACTGAGAGAGACAAAGAAAGACACAGAGAGAGACATAGAGAGACAGAGAGATACATTGAGAGAGACAGAGAGAGACAGAGATAGACAGAGAGAGACAGAGAGAGACACAGAGAGAGACAGAGAGACACAGAGAGACACAGAGAGACACAGAGAGAGACAGAGAGAGACACAGAGAGACACAGAGAGAGACACAGAGAGACACAGAGAGACACAGAGAGATACAGAGAGAGAGACAAAGAGAGACAGAGAGAGACAGAGAGAAAGAGAGAGACAGAGAGAGTCAGAGAGAGACAGAGATAGAGACAGAGAGAGACAGAGAGAGGGACAGAGAGAGACAGAGACAGAGTGAGAAATACAGAGAGAGACAGATTTAGAGAGAGAGACAGAGAGAGACAGAGAGAGAGACAGAGACAGAGACAGAGAGTGAGACAGAGAGAGACAGAGTGAGACACAGAGAGAGAGAGAGACAGAGAGAGACAAAGAAAGACACAGAGAGAGACATAGAGAGACAGAGAGATACATTAAGAGAGACATAGAGAGACAGAGAGAGACAGAGAGAGACAGAGATAGAGACAGAGAGAGACAGAGAGAGACAGAGAGAGACAGAGAGATAGACAGAGAGAGACAGAGAGAGACAATGAAAGACAGAGAGAGACAGAGAGACACAGAGAGACACAGAGAGAGAGACAGAGAGAGACAGAAAGAGTCAGAAGGACAGAGAGAGACAGAGAGAGATAGAGATAGACAGAGAAAGACAGAGAGAGACACAGAGAGAGACAGAGAAAGACAGAGAGTGAGACAGAGACAGACAGAGAGAGACAAAGGAAGACCCAGAGAAAGACAGAGAGAGACAGAGATAGAGACAGAGAAAGACAGAGAGAGACACAGAGAGAGAGAGACAGAGAGAGACAGAGAGAGACAGAGAGAGACAGAGAGATAAAGAGAGAGAGACAGAGAGAAAGAGAGAGACAGAGAGAGTCAGAGAGAGACAGAGATAGAGACAGAGAGAGACAGAGAGAGGGACAGAGAGAGACAGAGACAGAGTGAGAAAGACAGAGAGAGACAGAGATAGAGAGAGAGAAACAGAGAGAGACACAGAGAGAGACAGAAAGAGACAGAGAGAGACAAAGAAAGACACAGAGAGAGACATAGTGAGACAGAGAGATACATTGAGAGAGACAGAGAGAGACAGAGAGAGACAGAGACACAGAGAGAGACAGAGAGACAGAGAGAGACAGAGAGATACAGAGATAGAGACAGAAGGGACAGAGAGAGACAGAGAGAGACCGACAGAGTGACAGATGGAGACAGAGAGAGACAGAGACAGATAGAGTTAGACAGAGAGAGACAGAGAGAGACAGAGAGAGAGAGAGATAGAGAGAGAGACAGAGAGAGACAGAGAGGGACAGAGTGACAGAGAGAGACAGAGAGAGACAGATATAGAGACAGAGAGATACAGAGTGAGGGACAGATAGAGACAGAGAGAGACAGATAGAGACAGAGAGACAGATAGAGACAGAGAGAAACAGAGAGAGACAGAGTGACAGAGAGAGACAGAGAGAGACAGAGACAGAGAAAGAGAGAGAGACAGAGAGAGACAGAGAGAGTCAGATAGACAGAGAGAGACAGAGAGAGACAGTGAGAGACAGAGAGAGACAGAGTGACAGAGAGAGACAGAGAGAGACAGAGATAGAGACAGAGAGAGACAGAGAGAGGGAAAGAGAGAGAGACAGAGAGAGACAGAGAGAGACAGAGAGAGACAGAGAGAGACAGAGAGAGACAGATAGAGACAGAGAGAAACAGAGAGAGACAGAGATAGAGAAAGAGAGAGACAAAGAGAGACATAGAGAGAGAGACAGAGAGAGACAGAGCGAGACAAAGAAAGACACAGAGAAAGACAGAGACAGAGAGATACAGCGATAGAGACAGAGAGTGACAGATAGACAGAGAGAGACAGAGAGAGACAGAGTTACAGAGAGAGACAGAGAGAGACAGAGATAGAGACAGAGAGAGACAGAGAGAGGGAAAGAGAGAGACAGAGAGAGAGAAGGAGAGAGACAGAGAGAGACAGAGAGAGAGACAGAGAGAGACAGAAAGAGTCAGAAGGACAGAGAGAGACAGAGATAGAGACAGAGAGAGACAGAGAGAAAGAGAGAGACAGAGAGAGTCAGAGAGAGACAGAGACAGAGTGAGAAAGACAGAGAGAGACAGAGATAGAGAGAGAGACAGAGAGAGACACACAGAGAGACAGAGAGAGACAGAGAGAGACAAAGAAAGACACAGAGAGAGACATAGAGAGAGAGATACATTGAGAGAGACAGAGAGAGACAGAGAGAGACAGAGAGAGAGATAGAGAGAGACACAGAGAGAGACAGAGAGAGACAGAGAGACAGAGAGAGACAAAGAAAGACACAGAGAGAGACAGAGAGAGACAGAGAGAGAGACAGAGAGAGACAGAGAGAGACAGATAGACAGAGAGAGACAGAGAGAGACAGAGAGAGACAGAGTGACAGAGAGAGACATAGAGAGAAAGAGATAGAGACAGAGAGAAGGAAAGAAAGAGACACACAGAGGGATAGAGACAGAGAGAAACAGAGAGAGACAGAGATAGAAAAAGAGAGAGACAGAGAGAGACATAGAGAGAGTTACAGAGAGAGACAAAGAGAGACAGAGAGAGACAAAGAAAGACACAGAGAGAGACAAAGAGAGACAGAGAGATACAGAGAGAGAGAAAGAGAGAGACAGAGAGAGACATAAAGAGAGAGACAGATAGACAGGGAGAGACAGAGAGAGACAAAGAAAGACACAGAGAGAGACAGAGAGGGACAGAGAGAGACAGAGAGAGACAGAGTGACAGAGAGAGACAGAGAGAGACAGAGATAGAGACAGAGAGAGACAGAGAGAGGGAAAGAGAGAGACAGAGAGAGAGAGAGAACAGAGAGAGACAGAGAGAGAGACAGATAGAGACAGAGAGAAATAGAGAGAGACAGAGATAGAGAAAGAGAGAGACAGAGAGAGACATAGAGAGAGAGACAGAGAGAGACTTTCCACTTTTTCAGGTTTTCTTGCCATATTCCGGTTCCTTCAGTGTGAGTTTTTAATTTTCTAATTCTTTCAGGGTTTTTTGCCATATTCTGGGTCCTACAGCGTGTATTTTTAATTTTCCAAGTTTTTCAGGGTTACTCAGCATATTTTGGGTCCTACAGTGTGATTTTTTTCATTTTCCACCTTTTTCAGGTTTTCTTGCCAATTTCGGGGTACTTCAGTGTGAGTTTTTAATATTCCACTTTTTATAGGGTTAATCGCCATATTCTGCGTCCTACAGTGTGATTTTTAAATTTTCCACGATTCTCAGGGTTTCTCGCCATATTCAGGTACTACAGTTTGATTTTTTAATTTTAAACGTTTTTAAGTTTTTTTCGTCATGTTCTGGGTCCTACAGTTTGATATTCTCATTATCCAACTTTTTCAGATTTTCTCAGCATATTCTGGGTCCTACATTGTGAATTTTTAATTTTCCACGTTTTTCAAGGTTTCTTGCCATATTCTGGTCCTATAGTGTGATTTTCTCATTTTCCTCCTTTTTCAGTGTTTCTCGCCATATTCTGGGTCCTACAGTGTGAATATTTAATTTTCCATGTTTTTCATGTTTTCTCGCCATATTTTGGGTCCTTCAGTTTGTGTTTTTAATTTTCCTCGTTTTTCAGGTTTTCTCACCATATTCCCGGACCTTCAGTGTGAATTTTTAATTTTCCATGTTTTTCAGGTTTTTTCGTCATATTCTGGGTCCTAGAGTGTGATTTTCTCATTTCCACGTTTTTTAGGATTTCTCCCCATATTCGGGGTCCTTCAGTGTGAGTTTTTGATTTCCTACTTTTTCAGGGTTTCTCAATATATTCTGGTTCCTACAGCGTGTATTTTATTTTTCCAAGTTTTTCAAGGGTTTCTAGGCATATTCTGGGTCCTACAGTGTGAACATTTAATTTTCCATGATTATCAGGGTTTCTCAGCATATTCTGGGTCCTGCAGTGTGATTTTCTCATTTTTCACCTTTTTCAAGTTTTTTCGCTATTCTGGGTTCTACATGTGATTTTCTCATTTTCCACCTTTTTCAGGTTTTCTCGCTATATTCCGGGTCCTTCAGTGTGAATTTTTAATTTTCCACGTTTTTCAGGGTTTCTTGGCATATTCTGTTTCCTGCAGTGTGATTTTCTCACTTTCCAAGTTTTTCAGGTTTTTTCGTAATTCTGGGTCTTACAGTGTGATTTTCTCATTTTTCACCTTTTGCAGGGTTTCTTGCCATATTCTGGGTCCAACAGAGTGTATTTTTAATTTACCACGTTTTTCCGGTTTCTCACCATATTCTGGGTCCAACAGTGCGTATTTTCAATTTTCCACGTTTTTCAGGGTTTCTCGGCATATTCTGGGTCCTAAAGTGTGATTTTCTCATTTTCGAAGTTTTTCAAGTTTTTTCGCAATTCTGGGTCCTACAGTCATTTATTCTCATTTTCCACCTTTTTCAGGTTTTCTCGCCATATTCGGGGTCTTTCAGTGTGAATTTTTAGTTTTTTACTTTTTTCAGGTTTTCTTGCCATATTCTGGGTCATTCAGTGTGAGTTTTTAATTTTCCACGTTTTTCAGGTTTTTTCGTCATATTCTGGGTACTACAGTGTGATTTTTCTCATTTTCTCGTTTTTCAGGTTTTCTTGCCATATTCCAGGTCCTTCAGGGTGAATTTTTAATTTTCCATGTTTTTCAGTATTTCTCGCCATATTCTGGGTAATACAGTGTGAATTTTTAATTTTCCACTTTTTTCATGGTTTCTCGCCATATTCTGTGTCCGACAGTGTGAATTTTTAATTTTCATGTTTTTCAGGGTTACTCAGCATATTCTAGGTCCTGCAGTGTGATTTTCTCATTTTCCACGTTTTATAAATTTTTTCGTAATTCTGGGTCCTACAGTGTGATTTTCTCATTTTCTACGTTTTTCATGTTTTTTCGCAATTCTGTGTCCTACAGTGTGATTATTCTCTATTTCCACCTTTTTCAGGTATTCTTGCCATATTCAGGGTCCTTCCGTGTAAGTTTTTAATTTTCTACTTTTTTCAGGGTTTCCTGTCATAATCTGGCTCCTTCAAAGCATATTTTTATTTTTCCTCGTTTTTCTGGGTTTCTCAGCATATTCTGGGTCCTACAGTGTATTTTTCTCATTTTTAAACATTTTCAGATTTTCTCACCATATTCGGGGTCCTACAGTGTGAATTTTTAATTTTAATCGTTTTTAAGTTTTTTTCATCATATTCTGGGTCCTACAGTTGATTTTGTCATTAACCACCTTTTTCATGTTTTCTCACCATATTCGTGGTCCTTCAGTGTGAGTTTTTAGTTTTTTAGTTTTTTCATGGTTTGTTGCCATATTCTGGGTCCTACAGCGTGTATGTTTAATTTTGCACATTTTTCAGGGTTTCTCGGCATATTCTGGGTCCTACAGTGTGATTTTCTCATTTTCGACGTTTTTCAATTTTTTTTTCGCAATTCTGGGTCCTATAGTGTGATTTTCTCATTTTCCACCTTTTTCAGGTTTTCTCGACATATTCAGGGTCCTTCAGTGTGAGATTTAAATTTTTTACTTTTTTCAGTGTTTCTCGCCATATTCTGCATCCTACAGTGTGAATTTTAAATTTTTCACGTTTTTCAGGTTTTCTTGCCATGTTCTGTGTCCTACAGTATGAATTTTTAATTTTAAACCTTTTTAAGTTTTTTTCGTCATATTCTGGGTCCTTCAGTGTGATTTTCTCATTTTCCAACTTTTTCAGGTCTTCTCGGCATATTCTGAGTCCTACAGTGTGAATTTTCGATTTTCCACGTTTTTCAAGTTTTCTTGCCATATTCTGTTCCTAGAGTGTGAATTTTTAATTTTCCACTTTTTTCAGTGTTTCTCTCCCTATCCTGGGTTCTACTTTGTGAATATTTAATTTTCCATGTTTTTCAGGTTTTCTCGCCATATTCTGGGTCCTTCAGTGTGAGTTTTTAATTTTCCTCGTTTTTCAGGTTTTCTCGCCATATTCAAGGTCATACAGTGTGATTTTCTCATTTCCACGTTTTTCTTATTTTCTTGCCATATTCCAGGTTCTTCAGTGTGAATTTTTAATTTTCCACGTTTTTCAAGGTTTCTTGCCATATTCTGGTCCTTTAGAGTGAATTTTTAATTTTCAAGATTTTACAGTTTCTCAAAATATTCTGTGTCCTCCAGTGTGAATATTTAATTTTCTAGGTTTTACAGGTTTTCTTGCCATATTCTGGGTCCTTCAGTGTGAGATTTTAATTTTCCTCATTTTTCAGTTTTGCTCGCTATATCCGGGTCCTTGAGTGTGAATTTTTAGTTTTCCACATTTTTCAGGTTTCTTCGTCATAATCTGGTTCTACAGTGTGATTTTTTCATTTCCATGTTTTTCAGGTTTTCTCGCCATATTTGGGGTCCTTCAGTGTGAGTTTTTTAATTTCTAGTTTTTAAGGTTTTCTTGCCATATTCTGGGTACTACAGTGTGAATTTTAAATTTTCCACGTTTTTAAGTTATTTCGTCATATTCTGATTATTACAGTGTGATTTTCTCATTTTTTTCCTTTTTCAGTGTTTCTCGCCATATTCAGGGTCCTATAGTGTGAATATTTAATTTTCAATGTTTTTCAGGTTTTCTCAGCATATTCTGGCTCCTGCAGTGTTATTTTCTCGTTTTCAACCTTTTTCAGGTTTTCTCACAATTCTGGGTCCTACATGTGATTTTCTCATTTTCCACCTTTTTCAGGTTATCTCGCCATAATCTAGGTCCTACAGTGTGAGTTTTTAATTTTCCTCGTTTTTTCAGGTTTTCTCGCCATATTCTGATTCCTTCAGTGTGAATTTTTAATTTTCCACGTTTTCCAGGTTTTTTCATCATATTCTGGGTCCTACAGTGTGATATTCTCGTTTCCAAGTTTTTCAGGATTTCTTGCCATATTCCAGGTCCTGCAGTGTGAATTTTTAATTTTCCACGTTTTTCAGTATTTCTCCCCATATTTTGGGTAATACAGTGTGAATTTTTAATTTTCCTCGTTTTTCAGGTTTTCTCGCCAAATTCCGGGTCCTTCAGTGTGAATTTTTAATTTTCCACGATTTTCAGGGATTCTCAGCATATTCTGGGTCCTGCAGTGTGATTTTCTCATTTTCCACCTTTTTCATGTTTTCTAGCCATATCCTCGTCCATCAGTGTGAGTTTATAGTTATCTACTTTTTTCAGGGTTGCTGGCCGTATTCTGGGTAATACAGTGTGAATTTTTATTGTCCAATTTTTTTCAAGGTTTCTCGCCATAATGTGGGTCTGACAGTGTGAATTTTTAATTTTCACGTTTTTCACGGTTTCTTGGCATATTTTGGGTCCTGAAGAGTGATTTTCTCATTTTCCACGTTTTTAAAGTTTTTTCGTAATTCTGGGTCCTACAGTGTGATTTTCTCATTTTCCACCTTTTTCAGGTTTTCTCGCCTTATTCCGGGTCCTTCAGTGTGAGTTTTTAATTTTCTAATTCTTTCAGGGTTTCTTGCCATATTCTGGGTCCTACAGCGTGTATTTTTAATTTTCCACGTTTTTCAGGGTTACTCGGCCTATTCTGGGTCCTACAGTGTGATTTTCTCATTTTTGATATTTTTCAAGTTTTTTGTTTTGCAATTCTGGTCCTACAGTGTGATTTTCTCATTTTCCACCTTTTTCAGGTTTTCTCGCCATATTCCGGTTCCATCAGTGTGAGTTTATAGTTATCTACTTTTTTCAGGGTTGATTGCCATATTCTGGGTAATACAGTGAGAATTTTCATTGTCCAATTTTTTCATGGTTTCTCGCCATAATCTGGTTCCCCCAGCGTATATTTTTAATTTTCCACGTTTTCAGGGTTTCTCGGCATATTCTGGGTCCTACAGTGTGATTTTCTCATTTTTGATATTTTTCAAGTTTTTTGTTTTGCAATTCTGGTCCTACAGTGTGATTTTCTCATTTTCCACCTTTTTCAGGTTTTCTCGCCATATTCCGGGTCCTTCAGTGTGAGTTTTTAATTTTCTAATTCTTTCAGGGTTTCTTGCCATATTCTGGGTCCTACAGCGTGTATTTTTAATTTTCCACGTTTTTCAGGGTTACTTGGCCTATTCTGGGTCCTACAGTGTGATTTTCTCATTTTTGACATTTTTCAAGTTTTTTGTTTCGCAATTCTGGATCCTACAGTGTGATTTTCTCATTTTCCACCTTTTTCAGGTTTTCTTGCCATTTTCGGGGTACTTCAGTGTGAGTTTTTAATATTCTACTTTTTACAGGGTTAATCGCCATATTCTGTGTCCTACAGTGTGATTTTTAAATTTTCCACGTTTCTCTGGGTTTCTCGCCATATTCTGGTCCTACAGTGTGAATTTTTAATTTTAAACGTTTTTAAGTTTTTTTTCGTCATGTTCTGTGTCCTACACTGTGAAATGCTCATTATCCAACTTTTTCAGGTTTTCTCAGCATATTCTGGGTCCTTCAGTGTGAATATTTAATTTTCCATGTTTTTCATGTTTTCTCGCCATATTCCGGGTCCTTCAGTTTGTGTTTTTAATTTTCCTCGTTTTTCAGGTTTTCTTGCCATATTCCCGGTCCTTCAGTGTGAATTTTTAATTTTCCTGGTTTTTCAGATTTTTTCGTCATATTCTTGGTCCTAGAGTGTGATTTTCTCATTTCCACGTTTTTCAGGATTTCTCCCCGTATTTGGGGTCCTTCAGTGTGAGTTTTTGATTTTCTACTTTTTCAGGGTTTCTCAATATATTCTGGTTCCTACAGCGTGTATTTTATTTTTTCACGTTTTTCAAGGGTTTCTCCGCATATTCTGGGTCCTACAGTGTGATTTTTTTTTTTATTTTCGACGGTTTTCAAGTTTTTTCGCAATTCTGGGTCCTACAGTGTGATTTTCTCATTTTCCACCTTTTTTCAGGTTTTGTCGCCATATTCGGGGTCCTTCAGTGTGAGTTTCTAATTTCCTAGTTTTTCAAGTTTTTTCGTAATTCTAGGACCTACAGTGTGGTTTTCTCATTTTCCACCTTTTTCAGGTTTTTTTCGCCATATTTGGGGTCCTTCAGTGTGAGCTTTTAATTTTCTACATTTTTCAGGGTTTTTCGCCATATTCTGGGTCCTTCAGTGTGAATTTTTAATGTTCCTTGTTTTTCTGGTTTTCTTGCCATATTCCAGGTCCTTCAGTGTGAATTTTTACTTTTCCACGTTTTTTAGTATTTCTTGCCATATTCTGGGAAATACAGTGTGAATTTTTAATTTTCATGTATTCAGTGTTTCTAGGCATATTCTGGGTCCTCCACTGTGATTTTCTCATTTTCGACGTTTTTCAAGTTTTTTCGTTAATCACTGTGATTTCTCATTTTCCACCTTTCAGGGTTCCTCGCCATATTTTGGGTCCTTCAGTGTGAGTTTTTAATTTTCTAATTTTTTCAGGTTTTCTTGCCATATTCTGGGTCCTATTGTGTATATTTTTAATTTTCCACGTTTTTCAGGGTTTCGTGGCATATTCTTGGTTCTACACTGTGATTATCTCATTTTCCACCTTTTTCAGGTTTTCTCTCCATATTCGGCGTCCTTCAGTGGGAGTTTTTAATTTTCTACTTTTTTCAGGGTTTCTCGCCATATTCTGGGTCCTACAGTGTGATTTTCTCATTTAGGACTTTTTACAAATTTTTTCGCAATTCTGGGTCCTACAGTGTGATTATTATCATTTTTAAACTTTTTCAGGTTTTCTCGCCATATTCGGGATCCTTCAGTGTGAGGTTTTAATTTTCCTCGTTTTTCAGGTTTTCTCGACATATTCTGGGTCCTTCAGTGTGAATTTTTAATTTTCACGTTTTTCAGGGTTTCTCGACATATTCCGGGTCCTTCAGTGTG
Organism: Mus caroli; assembly: GCF_978045245.1. NCBI lineage: Eukaryota > Metazoa > Chordata > Mammalia > Rodentia > Muridae > Mus > Mus caroli. Next base: position 90,681 of record NW_028227629.1, read on the forward strand.
AATTTTTTATTTTCCACGTTTTTCAGGTTTTTTCGTTATATTCTGGGTCTTACAGTGTGATTTTCTCATTTCCATGTTTTTCAGGTTTTCTAGCCATATTCCACGTCCTTCAGTGTGAATTTTTAATTTTCCAGGTTTTTCAGTATTTCTTGCCATATTCTGGGTAATACAGTGTGATTTTCTCATTTTCCACTTTTTTCAGGTTTAATCGCAATATTTGGGGTCCTTCAGTGTGAGTTTTTAATTTTGTACTTTTTCAGGGTTTCTGGCCATATTCTGGGTCCTATAGTGTGTGTTTTTAATTTTCCACGTTTTTCATGGTTTCTGGGCATATTCTGGGTCCTACAGTGTGATTTTCTCATTTTCGATATTTTTCATGTTTTTTCCCAATTCTGGGTCCTACAGTGTGATTATTCTCATTTTCCACCTTTCAGGTTTTCTCGCCATATTCGGGGTCTTTCAGTGTGAATTTTTAATTTTCTACTTTTTTCAGGTTATCTCGCCATATTCTGGGTCCTTCAGTGTGAGTTTTTATTTTTTCTGGTTTTGTAGCCATATTCCGGGTCCTTCAGTGTGAATTTTTAATTTTCCATGTTTTTCAGGTGTTTTCATCATATTCTGGGTCCTACAGTGTGATTTTCTCATTTCCAAGTTTTTCAGGTTTTTGTGCCATATTCCAGGTCCTTCAGTGTAAATTTTTAATTTTCCACATTTTTCAGTGTTTCTCCCCATATTCTGGGTAACACAGTGTGAATTTTTAATTTTCCACTTTTTTCATGGTTTCTCTTCATGTTCTAGGTCTGACCTTGTGAATTTTTACTTTTCACGTTTTTCAGGGTTTTCTCCCATATTCTGGGTCTTACAGTATGTTTTTCTCATTTTCCCCCCTTTTCAAGTTATTTTCGCAATTTTGGGTCCTACAGTGGGAATTTCTGTTTTTCCACTTTTTCAGGGTTTCTTGCCATATTCTATGTCCTTAAGTGGGAATTTTTAATTTTCCACTTTTTTCAGGGTTTTTCATCATATTCCAAGTCCTTCAGTGTGAGTTTTTAATTTTCCACGTTTTTCAGGGTTTCTCAACATATTTTGGGTCCTACAGTGTGAATTTTTAATTTTCTACCTTTTTCAAGATTTCTCGCCATATTCTATGTCCTTCCACGTTTTTCAGGTTTTCTGGCCATATTCCAGGTCTTTCTGAGTGAGTTGATAATTTTCCACATTTTTAAGGTTTTCTCCCTATATTCCAAATCCTTGAGTGTGAGTTATTAATTTTCCATGTTTTTCTGGTTTTGTCGCCATATTCCAGGTCTTTCAGTGTGAGTTTTTAATTATCTACTTTTTACAGGGTTTCTTGCCTTATTCTGGGTCCTACAGCGTTTATATTTAATTTTGCATGTTTTTCGGGGTTTCTCGCCATATTCTGGGACCTACAGTGTGATTTTCTCATTTTACAAGTTTTTCAAGTTTTTTTCCAATTCTGGGTCCCACAGTGTGATTTTCTCATTTCCACGTTTTTCAGGGTTTCTCAGCATTATCTGTGTTCTGCAGTGTGATTTTCTCATTTTCCACGTTTTTCACGTTTTTTTTTTTTTTTAATTCTGGGTGCTACAGTGTGATTTTCTCATTTTCCACCTTTATCAGGTTTTCTACCAAATTTGGAGTCCTTCAGTGTGAGTATGTAATTTTCTACTTTTCTCAGGTTTTCTCGCCATATTCTGGGTTCTAAAGCGTGTATTTTTAATTTTCCACGTTTTCAGGGTTTCTCCGCATATTCTCTGTCCTACAGTGTGATTTTCACATTTTCCACGTTTTTCAAGTTTTTTCATAATTCTGGGTCCTACAGTGTGATTTTCTCATTTTCCACCTTTTTCAGGTTTAATCGCCATATTTGGGGTCCTTCAGTGTGAGGTTTTAATTTTCTTCTTTTTTCAGGGTTTCTCACCATATTCTGTGTCCTACAGCGTGTATTTTTAATTTTCCACGTTTTCAGGGTTTCTCGACATATTCTGGGTCCTACAGTGTGATTTTCTCATTTCCACGTTTTCAGGTTTTGTTGACATATTCCAGGTCCTTCGGTGTGAATTTTTAATTTTCCATGTTTTTCAGTATTTCTCGCCATATTCTGTGCCCGAGAGTGTGAATTTTTAATTTTCACGTTTTTCAGGGTTTCTCGACATATTCTGGGTCCTACAGAGTTATTTTCTCATTTTCGACGTTTTTCAATTTTTTTTTCCAAATCTGGGTCCTACAGTGTGATTATTCTCATTTTCCACCATTTTCAGGTTTTTCCGTCATATTCTGGGTCTTACAGTGTGATTTTCTCATTTCCACGATTTTCAGTATTTCTCGCCATATTCTGAGTCCAACAGTGTGAATTTTTAATTTTTACGTTTTTCAGAGTTTCTCGGCATATTCTGGGTCCTGCAGTGTGATTTTCTCATTTTCCAACTTTTTCAGGTTTTCTAGCCATATTTGGGGTCCTTCAGTGTGAATTTGTAATTTTCTACTTTTTTCAGGGTTTCTCGCCATATTCTGGGTCCTACAGCGTGTATTTTTAATTTTCCACGTTTTCAGGGTTTCTCGGCATATTCTTGGTCCTACAGTGTGATTTTCTCATTTTCCACGTTTTTCAAGTTTTTTCGCAATTCTGGGTCCTTCAGTGTGAATTTTTAATTTTCTACTTTTTTCAGGTTCTCTCGCCATATTTGGGGTCCCTAAGTCTGTGGATTTAATTTTCTAATTTTTCAGGGTTTCTCGACATATTCTGTGTCCTACATCGTGTATTTTCAATTTTCCACGTTTTTCAAGTTTTTTCTTCATATTCTGCGTCCTACAGTGTGATTTTCTCATTTTCCACCTTTTTCAGGTTTTCTCGCCATATTCTGGTTCCTACAGTGTGTGTTTTGAATTTTCCTCATTTTTCAGGTTTTCCTTCAGTGTGAATTTTTAATTTTCCACGTTTTTCAGTTTTTCTCGTCATATTATGGTTCCTACAGTGTGAATTTTTAATTTTCCACATTTTTCATGGTTTCTGGGCATATTCTGGGTCCTGCAGTGTGATTTTCTCATTTTCCACCTTTTTCAGGTTTTCTTGCCATATTCGGGGTCCTTCAGTGTGTATTTTTAATTTTCGATGTTTTTCAGGGTTTCTGGTCATATTCTGGGTCCTACAGTGTGATTTTCTCATTTTCCCCTTATTTCAAGTTTTTTCACAATTCTGTGTCCTAAGGTGTGATTTTCTCATTTTCCAACTTTTTCAGGTTTTCTCGCCATATTTGGGGTCCTACAGTGTGAATTTTTAATTTTAATCGTTTTTAAGTTTTTTTCGTCATATACTGGGTCCTACAGTGTGATTTTCTCATTTTCAACCTTTTTCAGTTTTTCTCACCATATTCTGGGTCCTTCAGTGTGAGTTTTTAATTTTCTACTTTTTCAGGGTTTGTTGCCATATTCAGGGTCCTACCACGTGTATGTTTAATTTTGCACGTTTTTCAGGGTTTCTCTGCATATGCTGGGTCCTACAGTATGATTTTCTCATTTTCGACGTTTTTCAAGTTTTTTCGCAATTCTGGGTCCTACAGTGTGATTTTCTCATTTTCCACCTTTATCAGATTTTCTCGCCATATTTGGGGTCCTTCTGTGTGAGATTTTAATTTTTTGCTTTTTTCAGTGTTTCTCAACATATTCTGCATCCTATAGTATGAAATTTAAATTTTTCACGTTTTTCTGGTTTTCCCGCCATATTCTGGGTCCTACAGTGTGATTTTCTCATTTCCACGTTTCTCAGGTTTTCTTGCCATATTCTGGGTCCTTCAGTGTGAGTTTTTAATTTTCCTCGTTTTTCAGGTTTTCTCTCCATATTCAAGGTCCTTCAGTGTGAATTTTTAATTTTCCACGTTTTCCAGGGTTTCTTGGCATATTCTGGGTCCTACAGTGTGATTATTCTCATTTTCCACCTTTTTCAGGTTTTCTTGCCATATTCCAGGTCCTTCTATGTGAATTTTAATTTTCCACGTTTTTCAGTATTTCTCGGCATATTCTGGGGTAATACAGTGTGAAACTTTAATTTTCCACTTGTTTTTTGGTTTCTCGCCATAAGTCTGGGTCCGACAGTTAGAATTTTTAATTTTCATGTTTTTCAGGGTTTCTCCGCATATTCTGTGTCCCTGCAGTGTGATTTTCTCTTTTTCCACGTTTTTCAAGTTTTTTCATAATTCTGAGTCCTACAGTGTGATTTTCTCATTTTCCACCTTTTTCAGGTTTTCTCGCCATATTTGGGGTCCTTCACTGTGACTTTTTAATTTTCTACTTTTTTCAGTTTTTCTTACCATATTTGGGATCCTCCAGTGTGAGTTTTTAATTTTCTACTTTTTTCAGGGTTTCTCGCCATATTCCTGGGTCCTACAGCGTGTATTAATAATTTTCCCAAGTTTTCAGTGTTTCTCGGCATATTCTTGATCCTACAGTGTAATTTTCCTCATTTTTGACTTTTTTCATGTTTTTTCTCAATTCTTGATCCTACAGTGTGATTATTCTCATTTTCACCTTTTTCAGGTTTTCTCCCATATTCGGGGTCCTTCAGAGTGAATTTTTAATTTTCTACTTTTTTCAGGTTTTCTCGCCATATACGGGTCCTTCAGTGTGAATTTTTAATTTTCCACGTTTTTCAAGTTTTTTCGTCATATTCTCGGGTCCTACAGTGTGATTTTCTCATTTCCACGTTTTTCAGGTTTTTTTCATCATATTCGGGATCCTTCAGTGTGGGTTTTTAATTTTCTAATTTTTCACGGTTTCTCAACATATTCTGGGTCCTAATGCGTATATTTTTAATTTTTCATGTTTTTCAGTGTTTCTAGGCACATTCTGGGTACTACAGTGTGATTTTCACATTTTCCACTTTTTCCGAGTTTTTTCACATTTCTGGGTCTTACCATGTAATTTTCTCATTTTCCACCTTTTTCAGGGTTTCTCGACATATTCCAGGTCCTTCAGTGAGAGTTTTTATTTTTCTACTTATTTCAGGGTTTCTAGCCATATTCTGGGTCCTACAGTGTGAATTTTTCATTTTCTCCATTTTTCAGTGTTTCTGGCCATATTTCCTGGTCTACAGTTTGAGTTTTAAATTTTCCTCGATTTTAGGTTTCATCACCATATTCCGGGTTCTTCAGTGTTAATTTTTACTTTTCCAGGTTTTTCAAGTTTTTTCATAATTCTGGGTCCTACAGTGTGATTTTCTCATTTTCCTTCTTTTTCAGGTTTTCTTGCCATATTTGGGGTTATTCAGTTTGAGTTTGTAATTTTCTACTTTTTTCAGGGTTTCTCGGCATATTCTGGGTCCTAGAGTGTGATTTTCTCATTTACGAAGATTTTAAAGTTTTTTTTTAGCATTTGGGTCCTAAAGTGTGATTATTCTCATTTTCAACCTTTTTCAGGTTTTCTTGCCATAGTCGGAGTCCTTCATTGTGAATTTTTAATTTTCCACGTTTTTCAGGTTTTTTTTTTTTTGTCATATCCTTGGTCCTACAGTGTGATTTTCTCATTTCCACGTTTTTCAGATTTTCCTACCATATTCCAGGTCCTTCAGTGTGAATTTTTAATTTTCCACGTTTTTCAGTATTTCTAGCCATATTCTGGGTAATACAGTGTGAATTTTTAATTTTCCACGTTTTTCAAGGTTTCTTGCCATATTCTGGTCCTATAGTGTGAATTTTTAATTTTCAATATTTTTCAGTGTTTCTCGCCATATTCTGGGTCCTACAGTGTGAATATTTAATTTTCCAGGTTTTTCAGGTTTTTTGGTCATATTCTGGGTCCTTCAGTGTGCGATTTTATTTTTCCTCGTTTTTCAGTTTTGCTCTCTATATCCGGGTCATTCAGTGTGAATTTTTAATTTTCCACGTTTTTCAGGTTTCTTCGTCATATTCTGGTTCTACTGTGTAATTTTCTCACTTCCAGGTTTTTCAGGTTTTCTTGCCATATTCCAGGACCTTCATTGTGAATTTATAATTTCTCAGGTTTTTCAGTATTTCATACCATATTCTGGGTAATACAGTCTGAATTTTTAATTTTCACGTTTTTCAGGGTTTGTCAGCATACAGTGCGATTTTCTCATTTTCCACATTTCAGGTTTTATCACCATATTCGGGGTCCTTCAGTGTGAATTTTTAATTTTCTACTTTTTTTTATGTTTTCTCACCATATTCTGGGTCCTTCAGTGTGAGTTTTTAATTTTCCTCGTTTTTTCAGGTTTTATTGCCATATTCTGTGTCCTTCAGTGTGAATTTTTAATTTTCTACTTTTTTCATGTTTTCTCGCCATATTTGGGGTCCTTCAGTGTGAGTTTTTTATTTTCTAATTTTTCAGTTTTTCTCACCATATTCCAGTTCCTTCACTGTGAATTTTTAATTTTCCACGTTTTTCAGGTTTTCTGGAATACTCTGGGTCCTTAATTGTGAATTTTTAATATTGCACGTTTTTCAGGTTTTTGGGTCATATTCTGTGTCCTACAGAGTAATTTTCTCATTTACACGTTTTCCATGTTTTTTTTTGCCATATTGCAGTTTCTTCAGTGTGAATTTTTAATTTTCCACGTTTTTCAGTATTTCTCGCCATATTCTGTGTCTGACAGTGTGAATTTTTAATTTTCACGTTTTTCAGGGTTTCTCTGCATATTCTGGGTCCTGCCGTGTGATTTTCTCATTTTCCACGTTTTTCAAGTTTTTGTGTAATTCTGGGTCCGACAGTGTGATTTTCTCATTTTCCACCTATTTCAGGTTTTCTCGCCATGTTTGGGGTCCTTCAGTATGATTTTTTACTTTTCTAATTTTTCAGGGTTTCTCTCCATATTCTGGGTCCTACAGCGTGTATTTTTAATTTTCCACGTTTTTCAGGGTTTCTCAGCATATTCTGGGTCCTACAGTGTGATTTTCTCATTTTCAACGTTTGTCAATTTTTTTTTTTCCAAATCTCGGTCCTAGAGTGTGATTATTCTCATTTTCCACCTTTTTCAGGTTTTCTGGCCATATTCTGGGTTCTACAGTGTGAGTTTTGAGTTTTCCTCCTTTTTCAGGTTTTCTTGCCATATTCTGGGTCCTACATAGTGAGTTTTGATTTTTCCTCATTTTTCAGGTTTTATTGCGATGTTCTGGGTCCTTTAGTGGGAATTTTTAATTTTCTACATTTTTCATGTTCTCTCGCCATATTTGGGTTTCTTCAGTGTGAGTTTTTAATTTTCTAATTTTTCAGGGTTTCTCGACATATTCTGTGTCCTACAGCGTGAGTTTTGAGTTTTCCTCGTTTTTTTAGGTTTTCTCGCCATATGCCAGGCACTTTAGTGTTAATTTTTAATTTTCCTCGTTTTTCATGTTTTTCCGTCATATTATGGGTCCTACAGTGTGATTTTTCTCATTTCCACCTTTTTCAGCTTTTCTTGACATATTCCAGGACCTTCAGTGTGAATTTTAAATTTTCCACGTTTTTCAGTATTTCTCGCCATATTCTGTGTCCAACAGTGTGAATTTTTAATTTTCACGTTTTTCAGGGTTTCTTGGCATTTTCTGGGTCCTGGAGTGTGATTTTCTCATTTTCCACATTTTTCAGGTTTTCTAGCCATATTTGGGGTCCTTCAGTGTGAGTTTGTAATTTTCTACTTTTTTCAGGGTTTCTCGCCATATTCTGGGTCCTACAGCGTGTATTTTTAATTTTCCATGTTTTCAGGGTTTCTCGGCATATTCTGGGTCCTACAGTGTGATTTTCTCATTTTCGACGTTTTTCAATTTTTTTTCTCCAAATCTGGATTCTATAGTGTGATTATTCTCATTTTCCATCTTTTTTTTTTAGGATTTCTCGCCATATTCTGGGTCCTTTAGTGTGAGTTTTGAATTTTCCTTGATTTTCAGGTTTTCTTGCCATATAAGGGGTACTTCAGTGTGATTTTTTAATTTTCCACGTTTTCAATATTTCTCGCCATATACTGGGTAATACAGTGTGAATTTTTATTTTTCCACTTTTTTCATGATTCTTGCCATATTCTGTGTCCGACAATGTGAATTTTTAATTTTCACGTTTTTCAGGGTTTATCGGCATATTCTGGGTCCAGCAGTGTGATTTTCTCATTTTCCACGATTTTCAAGTTTTTTCGCAATTCTTGGGGTACTTCACTCTGAGATTTTAATTTTCTACTTTTTTCAGGGTTTCTTACCATATTCTGGGTCCTACACCGTATATTTTTAATTTACCACGTTTTCAGGGTTTCTCGGCACATTATGGGTCCTACAGTGTGATTTTCTCATTTTCGACGCTTTTCAAGTTTTTTCGCAATTCTGGGTCCTACAGTGTGATTATTGTCATTTTCCACCTTTTTCAGTTTTTCTGGCCATATTCGGGGTCCTTCAGTGTGAATTTTTAATTTTCTAATTTTTTCAGGTTTTCTCGCCATATTCTGGGTCCCTCAGTGTGAATTTTTAATTTTCCTCGTTTTTCAGGTTATCTCTACATATTCTGGGTCCTTCAGTGTGAATTTTTAATTTTCTACTTCTTTCAGGTTTTTTCGTCATATTCTGGGACTTACAGTGTGATTTTCTCATTTCCACGTTTTTCAGGTTTTCTTGCCATATTCCAGGTCCTTCAGTGTGAATTTTTAATTTTCACGTTTTTCAGTATTTCTTTCCATATTTTGCATAATACAGTTGTGAATTTTTAATTTTCCACTTTTTTCATGGTTTCTCGCCATATTCTTTGTCCGACAGTGTGAATCGTTAATTTTCACGTTATTCAGGGTTTCTAGGCATATTCTGTGTCCTGCAGCGTGCATTTTAAATTTTCCATGTTTTCAGGGTTTTTCGTCATATTCTGGGTCCTACAGTGTGATTTTTCTCAATTACGACATTTTTCAGGTTTTTTCCCAATTCTGGGTTCTACAGAGTGATTTTCTCATTTTCCACCTTTTTCAGGATTTCTCGCCATATTAGGGGTCCTTCAGTGTGAGTTTGTAATTTTCTACTTTCTTCAGGGTTTCTAGCCATATTCTGGGTCCTACAGCGTGTATTTTTAATTTTCCACGTTTTTCAGTATTTCTCGCCATATTCTGTGTCCAACAGTGTGAATTTTTAATTTTCACGTTTTTCAGGGTTTCTCTGCATATTCTGGGTCCTGCCGTGTGATTTTCTCATTTTCCACGTTTTTCAAGTTTTTGTGTAATTCTGGGTCCGACAGTGTGATTTTCTCATTTTCCACCTATTTCAGGTTTTCTCGCCATAGTTGGGGTCCTTCAGTATGATTTTTTACTTTTCTAATTTTTCAGGGTTTCTCTCCATATTCTGGGTCCTACAGCGTGTATTTTTAATTTTCCACGTTTTTCAGGGTTTCTCAGCATATTCTGGGTCCTACAGTGTGATTTTCTCATTTTCAACGTTTGTCAATTTTTTTTTTCCAAATCTCGGTCCTAGAGTGTGATTATTCTCATTTTCCACCTTTTTCAGGTTTTCTGGCCATATTCTGGGTTCTACAGTGTGAGTTTTGAGTTTTCCTCCTTTTTCAGGTTTTCTTGCCATATTCTGGGTCCTACATAGTGAGTTTTGATTTTTCCTCGTTTTTCAGGTTTTATTGCGATGTTCTGGGTCCTTTAGTGTGAATTTTTAATTTTCTACATTTTTCATGTTCTCTCGCCATATTTGGGTTTCTTCAGTGTGAGTTTTTAATTTTCTAATTTTTCAGGGTTTCTCGACATATTCTGTGTCCTACAGCGTGAGTTTTGAGTTTTCCTCTTTTTTCATGTTTTCTCGCCATATGCCTGGCTCTTTAGTGTTAATTTTTAATTTTCCACGATTTTCAGGTTTTTCCGTCATATTCTGGGTCCTACAGCGTGTATTTTTAATTTTCCATGTTTTCAGGGTTTCTAGGCATATTCTGGGTCCTACAGTGTGATTTTCTCATTTTCGACGTTTTTCAATTTTTTTTCCAAATCTGGTTTATATAGTGTGATTATTCTCATTTTCCATCTTTTTCAGGATTTCTCGCCATATTCTGTGTCCAATAGTGTGAATTTTTAATTTTCACGTTTTCAGGGTTTCTCGGCACATTATGGGTCCTACAATGTGATTTACTCATTTCGACGCTTTTCAAGTTTTTTCGCAATTCTTGGTCCTACAGTGTGATTATTCTCATTTTCCACGTTTTTCAGTTTTTCTGGCCATATTCAGGGTCCTTCAGTGTGAATTTTTAATTTTCTACTTTTTTCAGGTTCTCTCTCCATATTTAGGATCCTTCAGTGTAAGTTTATGATTTTCTAATTTTTCAGGATTTCTCAACATATTCTGTGTCCTAGAGCGTGTATTTTTAATTTTCCACGTTCTTCAAGTTTTTTTTCGTCATATTCTGGGTCCTGCAGTGAATTTTTCTCATTTTCCACGTTTTTCAAGTTTTTTCATAATTCTGGGTCCTACAGTGTGATTTTCTCATTTTTCAACTTTTTCAGGTTTTCTCGCCATATTTGGGGTCCTTCCCTGTGATTTGTTACTTTTCTAATTTTTCAGTGTTTCTCGACATATTCTGGGTTCTACAGCGTATATTTTTAATTTTCCATGTTTTCAGGGTTTCTAGGCATATTCTGGGTCCTACAGTGTGATTTTCTCATTTTCGACGTTTTTCAATTTTTTTTTCCAAATCTGGTTTATATAGTGTGATTATTCTCATTTTCCATCTTTTTCAGGATTTCTCGCCATATTCTCGGTCCTATAGTGTGAGTTTTGAATTTTCCTTGTTTTTCAGGTTTTCTTGCCATATGAGGGGGTCCTTCAGTGTGAATTTTTAATTTTCCACTTTTTTCATGATTCTTGCCATATTCTGTGTCTGACAGTGTGGATTTTTAATTTTCACGTTTTTCAGGGTTTATCGGAATATTCTGGGTCCAGCAGTGTGATTTTCTCATTTTCCACGATTTTCAAGTTTTTTCGCAATTCTTGTGGTACTTCACTGTGAGTTTTTAATTTTCTACTTTTTCAGGGTTTCTCGCCATATTCTGGGTCCTACACCGTGTATTTTTAATTTACCACGTTTTCAGGGTTTCTCGGCACATTATGGGTCCTACAGTGTGATTTTCTCATTTTCGACGCTTTTCAAGTTTTTTCGCAATTCTGGGTCCTACAGTGTGATTATTGTCATTTTCCACCTTTTTCAGTTTTTCTGGCCATATTCGGGGTCCTTCAGTGTGAATTTTTAATTTTCTAATTTTTTCAGGTTTTCTCGCCATATTCTGGGTCCCTCAGTGTGAGTTTTTAATTTTCCTTGTTTTTCAGGTTATCTCTACATATTCTGGGTCCTTCAGTGTGAATTTTTAGTTTTCTACGTTTTTCAGGTTTTTTCGTCATATTCTGGGACCTACAGTGTGATTTTCTCATTGCCACGTTTTTCAGGTTTTCTTGCCATATTCAAGGTCCTTCAGTGTGAATTTTTAATTTTCACGTTTTTCAGTATTTCTTTCCATATTTTGCGTAATACAGTGTGAATTTTTAATTTTCCACTTTTTTCATGGTTTCTCGCCATATTCTTTGTCCAACATTGTGAATCGTTAATTTTCACGTTATTCAGGGTTTCTTGGCATATTCTCTGTCCTACAGCGTGTATTTTTAATTTTCCACGTTTTTCAGGTTTTTTTTTGTCATATTCTGGGTCCTACAGTGTGATTTTTCTCATTTACGACATTTTTCAGGTTTTTTCCCAATTCTGGGTCCTACAGAGTGATTTTCTCATTTTCCACCTTTTACAGGATTTCTCAATATATTAGGGGTCTTCAGTGTTAGTTTGTAATTTTCTACTTTTTTCAGGGTTTCTAGCCATATTCTGGGTCCTACAGCATGTATTTTTAATATTCCACGTTTTTCAGGGTTTCTCAGCATATTCTGGGTCCTACAGTGTGATTTTCTCATTTTCGACGTTTTTCAATTTTTTTTCCAAATCTCGGTCCTACAGTGTGATTATTCTCATTTTCCACCTTTTTCAGGTTTTCTCGCCATATTCTGGGTTCTACAGTGTGAGTTTTGAGTTTTCCTCCTTTTTCAGCTTTTCTTGCCATATTCTGGGTCCTACATAGTGAGTTTTGAATTTTCCTCGTTTTTCAGGTTTTTTTGCCATGTTCTGGGTCCTTCAGTGTGAATTTTTAATTTTCTACATTTTTCAAGTTCTCTCGCCATATTTGGGGATCTTCAGTGTGAGTTTTTAATTTTCTAATTTTTCAGGGTTTCTCGACATATTCTGTGTCCTACAGCGTGAGTTTTGAGTTTTCCTCGTTTTTCAGGTTTTCTCGCCATATGCCAGGCACTTTAGAGTTAATTTTTAATTTTCCACGTTTTTCAGGTTTTTCTGTCATATTCTGGGTCCTACAGTGTTATTTTTCTCTTATCAACGTTTTTTAGCTTTTCTTGACATATTCCAGGACCTTCAGTGTGAATTTTAAATTTTCCACGTTTTTCAGTATTTCTCGCCATATTCTGTGTCCAACAGTGTGAATTTTTAATTTTCACGTTTTTCAGGGTTTATCCGCATATTCTGGGTCCTGCCGTGTGATTTTCTCATTTTTCACATTTTTAAGGTTCTCTTGCGATATTTGGGGTCCTTCAGTGTGAGTTTGTAATTTTCTACTTTTTTCAGGGTTTCACGACATATTCTGTGTCCTACAGCGTGAGTTTTGGGTTTTCCTCG
>NW_028227630.1:0-103154 GCF_978045245.1 Mus caroli
ACACGCTTTAGAACCCAGAATATGGCGAGAAAACCTGAGAAAAGTAGAAAATTACATACTCACACTGAAGGACCTCCAAATTTGGTAGAAAACCTGATAAAGGTGGAAAATGAGAAAATCACACTGTAGCACCCAGAATTAAAAAAAAAAAAAACGTGAAAAACGTGGAAAATGAGAAAATCACACTGCAGAACACAGATAATGCTGAGAAACCCTGAAAAACGTGGAAATGAGAAAATCACACTGTGGGACCCAGAATTGGAAAAAAACTTGAAAAAACTTGTAAAATGAGAAAATCACACTGTAGGTCCCCAGAATATGGCGAGAAACCCCGAAAAACATGCAAAATTAAATATAAACGCTGTAGGACCCAGAATAAGGCAAGAAACCCTGTAAAAAGTAGATAATTAAAAACTCACACTGAAAGACCTGGAATATGGCGACAAAACCAGAAAAACATGGAAAATTAATAACTCACACTCAAGGATTTGGAATATAGGGAGAAAACCTTAAAAATGTGGAAAATTATCAACTCACTCAGAAAGACCTGGAATATGGCCAGAAAACCTGAAAAACGTGGAAGGACATAGAATATGGCGAGAAATCTTGAAAAAGGTAGAAAATTAAAAATTCACACTGTAGGACCCAAAATATGTTGAGAAACCCTGAAAAACGTGGAAAATTAAAAACTCACACTGAAGGACTTGGAATATGATGAAAAACCCTGAAAAAAGTGGAAAATTAAAAATTCCCACTTAAGGACATAGAATATGGCAAGAAACCCTGAAAAAGTGGAAAAACAGAAATTCCCACTGTAGGACCCAAAATTGCGAAAATAACTTGAAAAGGGGGGAAAATGAGAAAAACATACTGTAAGACCCAGAATATGCGAGAAAACCCTGAAAAACGTGAAAAGTAAAAATTCACAAGGTCAGACCTAGAACATGAAGAGAAACCATGAAAAAAGTGGAAAATTAAAAATTCACACTGTGTTACCCAGAATATGGGGAGAAACACTGAAAAATGTGGAAAATTAAAAATTTACACTGAAGGACCTGGAATATGGCACAAAAACCTGAAAAACTTGGAAATGAGAAAATCACACTGTAGGACCCAGAATATGATGAAAACACCTGAAAAACATGGAAAATTAAAAATTCACACTGAAGGACCCGGAATATGGCTACAAAACCAGAAAAAATAAAAACTCACACTGAAGGACCCAGAATATGGCGAGATAACCTGAAAAAAGTAGAAAATTAAAAATTCACACTGAAAGACCCCGAATATGGCGAGAAAACCTGAAAGGTGGAAAATGAGAATAATCACACTGTAGGACCCAGAATTGGGAAAAAACATGAAAAATATCGAAAATGAGAAAATCACACTGTAGGACCCAGAATATGCCCAGAAACCATGAAAAACGTGGAAAATTAAAAACACACACTATAGGACCCAGAATATGGCCAGAAACCCTGAAAAAGTACAAAATTAAAAACTCACACTGAAGGACCCCAAATATTGCGATTAAACCTGAAAAAAGTGGAAAATGAGAAAATCACACTGTATTACCCAGAATATGGCAAGAAATACTGAAAAACCTGGAAAATTAAAAATTCACACTGAAGGACGTGGAATATGGCTAGAAAACCTGAAAAACATGGAAATGAGAAAATCACACTGTAAGACCCAGAATATAACGAAAAAACCTGAAAAACGTGGAAAATAAAAAATTCACACTGAAGGACCCGGAATATGTCGAGAAACCCTGAAAAACGTGAAAATTAAAAATTCACACTGAAGGACCCAGAATATGTCGAGAAAACCTGAAAAACGAGGAAAATTAAAACCTCACACTGAAGGATCCCGAATATGGCGAGAAAACCTGAAAAAGTTTAAAAATGATAATAATCACACTGTAGGACCCAGAATTGCGAAAAAATTTGTAAAAAGTCCTAAATGAGAAAATCACACTGTAGGACCCAGAATATGGCGAGAAACCCTGAAAAAAGTAGAAAATTAAAAACTCCCACTGAAGGACGCCGAATATGGAGAGAAAACCTGAAAAAGGTGGAAAATGAGATAATCACAGTGTAGAACCAAGAATATGCCACGAAACCCTGAAAAACGTGGAAAATTAAAAATATACACAATAGGACCCAGAATATGGCAAGAAAACCTGAAAAAATTAGAAAATTAAAAACTCACACTGAAGGACCCAAAATATGGCGAGGAACCCTGAAAGGTGGAAAATGAGAAATCACAGTGATTAACGAAAAAACTTGAAAAACGTCGAAAATGAGAAAATCACAGTGGAGGACCCAGAATATGCCTAGAAACACTGAATACATGAAAATTAAAAATTCACACTGTATTTCCCAGAATATGGCAAGAAATACTAAAAAACGTGGAAAAGTAAAAATTCACACTGAAGGACCTGGAATATGGCAAGAAAACCAGAAAAACAAGGAACATTAAAAATTCACACTGAAGGACCCAGAATATGGCGAAAAACCCTGAAAAATGTAGAAAATTAAAAGCTCACACTGAAGGACCCCAAATATGGCGAAAAAAACCTGAAAAAGGTGGAAAATGAGAAAACCACACTGTAGGTCCTAGAATTACGAAAAAACTTGAAAAACTAGGAAATTAGAAACTCACACTGAAGGACCCCGAATATGGCGACAAAACCTGAAAAAAGGTGGAAAATGAGAAAATCACACTGTAGGACCCAGAATTGCGAAAAAACTTGAAAACCGTCGAAAATAAAAAAAAAAATCACACTGTAGGACCCAGAATATGCGGAGAAACCCTTGAAAAACGTGAAAAAATAAAATACACGCTGTAGGAACCAGAATATATTGAGAAACCCTGAAAAAGTAGAAAATCAAAAACTCACACTGAAGGACCCCAAATACGGGGAGAAATCCTGAAAAACGTGGAAATGAGAAAATCACACTCTAGGACCAAGAATATGACGAAAAAATCTGAAAAACCAGGAAAATTAAAAATTCACACTGAAGGACCGGGAATATGGCAAGAAAACCTGAAAAACGAGGAAAATTAAAAACACAAACTGAAGGACCCGGAATATGGCGAGAAAACATGAAAAACATGGAAAATTAAATATTCACACTGAAGGACCCAGAATATGCTGAGAAAACCTGAAAAAGTTGGATAATGAGCATTTCACAGTGTAGGACACAGAACATGACGAAAAAAAACTTAAAAACGTTTAAAATTAAAAATTCACACTGTAGGACCAGAATATGGCGAGAAACCCAGAGAAACGTGGAAAATTTAAAAATCACACTGTAGGACACAGAATATGGCGATTAACCCTGTAAAAAGTAGAATATTAAAAACTCACACTGAAGTACCCCGAAAATGGCAAGAAAACCTGAAAAAGGTGGAAAATGAGAAAATCACACTGTAGGATCCAGAATTGCGAAACAAAAAACTTGAAAAATGTCAAAAATGAGAAAATCACACTGTAGGACCCAGAATAGGCCGAGTAACCCTGAAAAACGTGGAAAATTAAAAATACACGCTGTAGGACCCAGAATATGGCAAGAAACCCTGAAAGAATTAGAAAATTAAAAACTCACACTGAAGGACCCGGAATATGGCGAGAAAACCTGAAAAAGGTGGAAAATGAGAAAATCACACTGTAGGACCAGAATTGCAAAACAAAAAACTTGAAAAATATCAAAAATGAGAAAATCACACTGTAGGACCCAGAATATGCCGAGAAACCCTGAAAACGTGGAAAATTAAAAATATACGCTGGGGGAACCAGATTATGGCGAGAAACCATGAAAAAATTGGACAATGAAAATTCTCACTGTATTACCCAGAATATGGCAATCAACCCTGAAAAAAGTAGATAACTATAAACTCACACTGATGGAACCGGAATATGGCGAGAAAACCTGAAAAAGGTGGAAAATGAGAAAATCACACTGTAGGACCAGAATTGCAAAACAAAAAAATTGAAAAATATCAAAAATGAGAAAATCACACTGTAGGACCCAGAATAGGCCGAGTAACCCTGAAAAACGTGGAAAATTAAAAATACACGCTGTAGGACCCAGAATATGGCAAGAAACCCTGAAAGAATTAGAAAATTAAAAACTCACACTGAAGGACCCGGAATATGGCGAGAAAACCTGAAAAAGGTGGAAAATGAGAAAATCACACTGTAGGACCCAGAATTACGAAAAAACTTTAAAAACGTGGAAAATGAGAAAATCACTCTTCAGGACCCAAAATATGCCAAGAAACCGTGAAAAACGTGAAAATTAAAAATTCACACTGTCAGACCCACATTATGGCGAGAAACCTTGAAAAAAATTGGACAATAAAAATTCACACTGTATTACCCAGAATACGGCCAGCAACCCTGAAAAAAGTAGATAACTATAAACTCACACTGATGGACGAGGATATGGCTAGAAAACATGAAAAAGGTGGAAAATGAGAAAATCACACTGCAGGACCCAGAATATGCTGAGAATCCCTGAAAATCGTGGAAAATTAAAAATTCACACTGAAGGACCCGGAATTTGGCGAGAAAACCTGAAAAACGAGGAAAATTAAAAATTCACACTGTATTACCCAAAATATGGGGAGAAATACTGAAAAACGTGAAAAATTAAAAATTCACACTGCAGGACCTGGAATATGGCAAGAAATCCTGAAAAACTTGGAAACGAGAATATCACACTGTAGGACCCAGAATATGATGAAAAAACCTGGAAAACGTGGAAAATTAAAAATTCACACTGAAGGAATCAGAATATGGCGAGAAAACCTGAAAAAACGAGGAAAATTAAAAACTCACACTGTAGGACCTAGATTATGGCGAGATAACCTGAAAAAGGTGGAAAATGAGAAAATCACATGTAGGACCCAGAATTGTGAGAAAACCTGAAAAAGGTTGAAAACGAGAAAATAACACTGCAGGAGCCAGAATATGCTGAGAAAACCTGAAAAACATTGAAAATTAAATATTCACACTATAGGACCCTGAATATGGCGAGAAACACTGAAAAAGGAAAAAAACGAGAAAATCACACTGTAATAATCAGAATATGACGAAATAACTTAAAAACGTGGAAAATTTAAAATTCACACTGTAGTACCTAGAATATGGCAAGAAAACCTTAAAAACTAGAAATTAAAAAACTCACACTGAAGGACCCCAAATATGGCGAGAAAACCTGAAAAACATGGAAATGAAAAAATCACACTGTAGAACCAGATTATGACGAAGAAACCTGAAAAATGTGGAAAACTAAAAATTCACACTCAAGGACCCGGATATAGCGAGCAAAACTGAAAAATGAGGAAAATTAAAATCTCACACTGAAGGACCCAGAATATGGCAAGAAAACCTGTAAAACCTAGAAAATTAAATATTCACACTGGAGGACACAGAATATTTTGAGAAACTGTAAAATCTTGAAAATTAAAAATTCACTCTAAAGGACCAGAATATGGCAAGAAACCTTGAAAAACGTGGAAAATTAAAAATTCACACTGAAGAACCTGGAATATGGCAAGAAAATAAGAAAAACGTGGAAATGAGAAAATCACACTGTATGACCTTGAATATGGCGAGAAAACCTGAAAAACGAGGAAAATTAAAAACTCACACTGAAGGACCCAGAATATGGCGAGAAAACCTGAAAAACATGGAAAATTAAATATTCACAAAGTAGAACCCAGGATAGGGAGAGAAACACTGAAAAAAGTGGAAAATTAAAAATTCACACTCTAGGAACAGAATATGGCAAGAAAACTTGAAAAACGTGGAAAATCGAAAATTCACACTGTAGGACTCAGAATATGCCGAGAAGACCTGAAAAAGTTGGAAAATGAGAAAATCACACTGAAGGACCCAGAATATGACGAAAAAAACTTAAAAAGGTTTAAAATTAAAAATTCATACTGTAGGACACAGAACATGGCAAGAAAACCTGAAAAACGTGAAAAATTTAAAATTCACACTGTAGGATGCAGAATATGGCGAGAAACACTGAAAAAAGTAAAAAATTTAAATCTCACACTGAAGGACCCTGAATATGTCGAGAAAACCTGAAAAAGGTGGAAAATGAGAAAATCACACTATAGGACCCAGAATTGCGAAAAAAAAATTGAAAAACGTCGAAAATGAGAAAATCACACTGTAGGACCCAGAATATGCCGAGAAACCCTGAAAAATGTGCAAAATTAAACATACACGCTGTAGGACCCAGAATATGGCAACAAACCATGAAAAAACTAAAAAACTAAAAACTCACACTGAAGGACCACGAATATGGTGAGAAAACATGAAAAAGGTGGTTAATGACAAAATCAACTGTAGGACCCAGAATATGATGAAAAAAACTTAAAAACGATTAAAATTAAAAATTCACACTGTAGGACCCCGAATATGGTGAGAAAATCTGAAAATGTTTAAAAATGAGAAAAATACACTGTAGGACCCAGAATATGCTGAGAAACCCAGAAAAACGAGGAAAAATAAAAATATGCTTTGAAGGAGCCAGATTATGACAGGAAACCCTGAAAAAAGTAGAAAATTAAAAACTTACACGGAAGGACCCTGAATATGGCAAGAATACCTGAAAAAGGTGGAAATAGAGAATAATCACACTGTAGGACACAGAATTGCGAAAAAACATGAAAAACGTAGAAAATGAGAAAATCACACTGTAGGACCCAGAATTACGAAAAAATTTATAAAACGTGGAAAATGAGAAAATCACACTGCAGGACCTAGAATATGCTGAGTAACCCTGAAAAACATGAAAATTAAAAATTCACACTGTCGGACACAGAATATGGCGAGAAACCATGAAAAAAGTGGAAAATTAAAAATTCACACTGTATTACCCAGAATATGGCGAGAAATACTGAAAAACATGGAAAATTAAAAATTCACCCTGAAGGACCTGGAATATGGCAAGAAAACCTGAAAAACGAGAAAATGAGAAAAATCACACTGTAGTACCCAGAATATGACGAAAAAACCTGAAAAACGTGGAAAATTAAAAACTCACACTGAATGACCCAGAATATGGCAAGAAAACCTGAAAAAAGTAAAAAACTAAAAATTCACACTGAAAGACCCCGAATATGGCGAGAAAACCTGAAAAAGGTGGAAAATGAGAATAAATGACTGTAGGACCCAGAATTGCAAAAAAACTTGAAAAACTTCGAAAATGAGAAAATCACACTTTAGGACCCAGAATATGCCGAGAAACCCTGAAAAACGTGGAAAATTGAAAATACGCACTGTTGGACCCAGAATATGGTGAGAAACCGGAAAAACGTGGTAAATTAAAAATACACTCTGTTGGACCCAGAATATGGCAAGAAACCCTGCAAAAGGTGAAAAATGAGAAAATCACACTGTAAGACCCAGAATTACGAAAAAACCTGAAAAACTTGGAAAGTGAGAAAATCACACTGCAGGAAACAGAATATGCCAAGAAACCCTGAAAAACGTGGAAAATTAAAAATTCACACTGAAGGACCCGGAATATAGCGAGAAAACCTGAAAAAGGTGGAAAATGAGAAAATCACATGTAGAACCCAGAATAGCGAAAAAACTTGAAAAAGGTGAAAAATGAGAAAATCACACTGCAGGACCCAGAATATGCTGAGAAACCCTGATAATCATGGAAAATTAAATGTTCACACTGTAGGACCCAGAATATGCCTAGAAACCCTTGAAAAACTTGGAAAAATAAAATACACGCTGTAGGAACCAGAATATATTGAGAAACCCTGAAAAAGTAGGAAATCAAAAACTCACACTGAAGGACCCCGAATATGGGGAGAAATCCTAAAAAACGTGGAAATGAGAAAATCACACTCTAGGACCCAGAATATGACGAAAAAACCTGAAAAACATGGAAAATTAAAAATTCACACTGAAGGTCCGGGAATATGGTGAGAAAACCTGAAAAACGAGGAAAATTAAAAACACAAACTGAAGGACCCAAAATATGGCGAGAAAACATGAAAAACATGGAAAATTAAATATTCACACTGTAGGACCCAGAATATGGCGAGAAACACTGAAAAAGGAGGAAAATGAGAAAATCACACTATAGGACCAGAATATGGCAAGAAACCTTGAAAAACGTGGAAAATTAAAAATTCACAATGTAGGACCCAGAATATGCTGAGAAAATCTGAAAAAGTTGGATAATGAGAATATCAAACTGTAGGACCCAGAACATGACGAAAAAAACTTAAAAACGTTTAAAATTAAAAAATCAAACTGTAGTACCTGAATATGGCGAGAAACCCTGAGAATCGTGGAAAATTTAAAAATCACACTGTAGGACGCAGAATATGGCGATTAACCCTGTAAAAAGTGGAATATTAAAAACTCACACTGAAGTACCCCGAAATTGGCAAGAAAACCTGAAAAAGGTGGAAAATGAAAAAAATCACACTGTAGGACCCAAAATATGCTGAGTAACCCTGAAAAACTTGGAAAATTAAAAATACACGCTGTAGGACCCAGAATATGGCAAAAAACCCTGAAAGAATTAGAAAATTAAAAACTCACACTGAAGGAACCGGAATATGGCAAGAAAACCTGAAAAAGTGGAAAGTCTCTCTCTGTCTCTCTCTCTATGTCTCTCTCTGTCTCTCTCTTTCTCTATCTCTGTCTCTCTCTATTTCTCTCTGTCTCTATCTGTCTCTCTCTCTGTCTCTCTCTGTTCTCTCTCTCTCTCTGTCTCTCTCTTTCCCTCTCTCTGTCTCTCTCTGTCTCTATCTCTGTCTCTCTCTGTCTCTCTCTGTCACTCTGTCTCTCTCTGTCTCTCTCTGTCCCTCTCTGTCTCTCTCTGTGTCTTTCTTTGTCTCTCTCTGTCTCTCCCTGTCTATCTGTCTCTCTCTTTATGTCTCTCTCTGTCTCTCTCTTTCTCTCTCTCTGTATCTCTCTGTCTCTCTTTGTCTCTCTCTGTGTCTTTCTTTGTCTCTCTCTGTCTCTCTTTGTCTCTCTCTGTAACTCTCTCTATGTCTCTCTCTGTCTCTCTCTTTTTCTATCTCTGTCTCTCTCTGTTTCTCTCTGTCTCTATCCCTCTGTGTGTCTCTTTCTTTCCTTCTCTCTGTCTCTATCTCTTTCTCTCTATGTCTCTCTCTGTCACTCTGTCTCTCTCTGTCTCTCTCTGTCTCTCTCTGTCTATCTGTCTCTCTCTGTCTCTCTCTGTCTCTCTCTCTGTCTCTCTCTGTCTCTCTCTGTGTCTTTCTTTGTCTCTCTCTGTCTCTCTGTCTCTCTCTGTCTCTCTCTGTGTCTCTCTCTATCTCTCTCTCTGTCTCTCTCTGTCTCTCTCTGTCTCTCTCAATGTATCTCTCTCTATGTCTCTCTCTGTGTCTTTCTTTGTCTCTCTCTGTCTCTCTCTGTCTCTCTGTGTGTCTCTCTCTGTCTCTCTCTCTATCTCTGTCTCTCTCTGTCTTTCTCACTCTGTCTCTGTCTCTCTCTGACTCTCTCTGTCTCTCTCTTTCTCTCTGTCTCTCTCTGTCTCTATCTCTGTCTCTCTCTGTCCTTCTGACTCTTTCTGTCTCTCTCTGTCTCTCTCTCTGTCTCTCTCTGTCTCTCTCCTTCTCTCTCTCTGTCTCTCTCTTTCCCTCTCTCTGTCTCTCTCTGTCTCTATCTCTGTCTCTCTCTGTCTCTCTCTGTAACTCTGTCTCTCTCTGTCTCTCTCTGTCTATCTGTCACTCTCTGTCTCTATCGCTGTATCTCTCTGTCTCTGTCTTTCTCTGTGTCTTTCTTTGTCTCGCTCTGTCTCTCTCTGTCTCTCTCTCTATGTCTCTCTTTGTCTCTCTCTTTCTCTATCTCTGTCTCTCTCTGTTTCTCTCTGTCTCTATCTGTCTCTCTCTCTGTCTCTCTCTGTCTCTCTCTGTCTCTCTCTGTCTCTCTCTGTCTCTCTCTCTTTCCCTCTCTCTGTCTCTCTCTGTCTCTATCTCTGTCTCTCTCTGTCTCTCTCTGTCACTCTGTCTCTCTCTGTCTCTCACTGTCTCTCTCTGTCTCTCTCTGTCTATCTGACTCTCTCTGTCTCTCTCTGTCTCTCTCTCTTTCTCTGTCTCTGTCTCTCTCTGTCTCTCTCTGTCACTCTGTCTCTCTCTGTTTCTCTCTGTCTCTATCTGTCTCTCTGTCTCTATCTGTCTCTCTCTGTCTCTATCTGTCCCTCACTCTGTATCTCTCTGTCTCTATATCTGTCTCTCTCTGACTCTCTCTGTCACTCTGTCCCTCTCTGTCTCTCTCTGTCTCTCTCTCTATCTCTCTCTCTCTCTGTCTCTCTCTGTCTAACTCTATCTGTCTCTGTCTCTCTCTGTCTCCATCTGTCACTCTGTCGGTCTCTCTCTGTCTCTCTCTGTCCCTTCTGTCTCTATCTCTGTATCTCTCTGTCTCTCTCTGTCTCTCTGTCTCTCTCTGTGTCTCTGTCTCTCTCTGTCTCTCTCTGTCTCTCTCAATGTATCTCTCTGTCTCACTATGTCTCTCTCTGTGTCTTTCTTTGTCTCTCTCTGTCTCTTTCTGTCTCTCTCTGTGTCTCTCTCTGTCTCTCTCTCTCTATTTCTGTCTCTCTCTGTCTTTCTCACTCTGTCTCTGTCTCTCTCTGTCCCTCTCTCTGTCTCTCTCTGTCTCTATCTCTGTCTCTCTCTGACTCTCTCTGTCTCTCTCTTTCTCTCTGTCTCTCTCTCTTTATCTCTCTGTCTCTCTCTGTCTCTCTCTGTCTCTCTCTGTCTCTCTCTCTCTGTGTCTCTCTCTGTCTTTCTCTGTCTCTATCTCTGTCTCTCTCTGTCTTTCTCTGGGTCTTCCTTTGTCTCTCTCTGTCTGTCTCTGTCTCACTCTCTGTCTTTCTCTGTCTCTCTCTGTGTCTCTCTCTGTCTTTCTCTGTCTCTATCTCTATCTCTCTCTGTCTCTCTCTGTCCTTCTGACTCTTTCTGTCTCTCTCTGTCTCTCTCTCTGTGTCTCTCTGTGTCTCTCTGTCTCTCTCTGTCTTTCATTGTCTCTCTCTGTCTCTCTCTGTCTATCTCTCTGTCTCTCTCTGTCTCTCTCTGTCTCTCTCTGTCTCTATCTCTGTCTCTCTCTGTCTCTCTCTGTCTCTCTATGTCTCTCTTAATGTATCTCTCTGTCTCTCTATGTCTCTCTCTGTGTCTTTCTTTGTCTCTCTCTGTCTCTCTCTCTCTCTGTGTCTCACTCTGTCTCTCTCTGTCTCACTCTCTGTCTCTGTCTCTGTCTCTCTCTCTGTCTCTCTCTGTCTCTCTCTCTAAATCTGTCTCTCTCTGTATTTCTCACTCTGTCTCTGTCTCTCTCTGTCCCTCTCTCTGTCTCTCTCTGTCTCTATCTCTGTCTCTCTCTGACTCTCTCTGTCTCTCTCTTTCTCTCTGTCTCTCTCTGTCTCTCTTTGTCTCTCTCTCTGTATCTCTCTGTGTCTCTCTGTGTCTCTCTGTGTCTCTCTCTGTGTCTCTCTGTGTCTCTCTCTGTCTCTCTCTGTGTCTCTCTGTGTCTCTCTGTGTCTCTCTGTCTCTCTCTGTGTCTCTCTCTGTCTCTCTCTGTCTATCTCTGTCTCTCTCTGTCTCTCTCAATGTATCTCTCTGTCTCTCTATGTCTCTCTCTCTGTGTCTTTCTTTGTCTCTCTCAGTCTCTCTCTCTCTCTCTGTCTCACTCTGTCTCTCTCTCTGTCTCTCTTTGTCTCTCTCTCTGTATCTCTCTGTCTCTCTCTGTCTCTCTCTGTCTCTCTCTCTGTGTCTCTCTCTGTCTTTCTTTTTCTCTATCTATATCGCTCTCTGTCTCTCTCTGTGTCTTTTTTTGTCTCTCTCTGTCTCTCTCTGTCTCCCTCTGTCTCTCTCTGTCTCTCTTAGTCTCTCTCTGTGTCTTTCATTGTCTCTCTCTGTCTCTCTCTGTCTTTCGGTGTCTCTCTCTCTGTCTCTCTCTGTCTCACTCTCTGTCTCTCTCTGTCTCTATCTCTGTCTCTCTCTGTCTCTGTCTGTCTCTGTCTGTCTATGTCTATCTCTGTCTCTCTCTGTGTCTCTCTGTGTCTCTCTCTGTGTCTCTCTGTGTCTCTCTGTCTCTCTCTGTGTCTCTCTCTGTCTCTCTCTGTCTCTATCTCTGTCTCTCTCTGTCTCTCTATGTCTCTCTCAATGTATCTCTCTGTCTCTCTATGTCTCTCTCTGTGTCTTTCTTTGTCTCTCTCTGTCTCTCTCTTTCTGTGTCTCACTCTGTCTCTCTCTGTCTCTCTCTCTGTCTCTGTCTCTGTCTCTCTCTCTGTCTCTCTCTGTCTCTCTCTCTAACTCTGTCTCTCTCTGTATTTCTCACTCTGTCTCTGTCTCTCTCTGTCCCTCTCTCTGTCTCTCTCTGTCTCTCTCTCTGTCTCTCTCTGACTCTCTCTGTCTCTCTCTTTCTCTCTGTCTCTCTCTGTCTTTCTCTGTGTCTTTTTTTGTCTCTCTCTGTCTCTCTCTGTCTCTCTCTGTCTCTCTCTGTCTCTCTTAGTCTCTCTCTGTGTCTTTCATTGTCTCTCTCTGTCTCTCTCTGTCTTTCGGTGTCTCTCTCTCTGTCTCTCTCTGTCTCACTCTCTGTCTCTCTCTGTCTCTATCTCTGTCTCTCTCTGTCTCTCTCTGTCTGTCTCTGTCTGTCTATGTCTATCTCTGTCTCTCTCTGTGTCTCTCTGTGTCTCTCTCTGTCTCTCTCTGTCTCTATCTCTGTCTCTCTCTGTCTCTCTATGTCTATCTCAATGTATCTCTCTGTCTCTCTCTGTCTCTCTCTGTCTCTCTCTGTCTCTCTTAGTCTCTCTCTGTGTCTTTCATTTTCTCTCTCTGTCTCTCTCTGTCTTTCGGTGTCTCTCTCTCTGTCTCTCTCTGTCTCACTCTCTGTCTCTCTCTGTCTCTATCTCTGTCTCTGTCTCTGTCTCTCTCTCTGTCTCTCTCTGTCTCTCTCTCTAACTCTGTCTCTCTCTGTATTTCTCACTCTGTCTCTGTCTCTCTCTGTCCCTCTCTCTGTCTCTCTCTGTCTCTCTCTCTGTCTCTCTCTGACTCTCTCTGTCTCTCTCTTTCTCTCTGTCTCTCTCTGTCTTTCTCTGTGTCTTTTTTTGTCTCTCTCTGTCTCTCTCTGTCTCTCTCTGTCTCTCTCTGTCTCTCTTAGTCTCTCTCTGTGTCTTTCATTGTCTCTCTCTGTCTCTCTCTGTCTTTCGGTGTCTCTCTCTCTGTCTCTCTCTGTCTCACTCTCTGTCTCTCTCTGTCTCTATCTCTGTCTCTCTCTGTCTCTCTCTGTCTGTCTCTGTCTGTCTATGTCTATCTCTGTCTCTCTCTGTGTCTCTCTGTGTCTCTCTCTGTCTCTCTCTGTCTCTATCTCTGTCTCTCTCTGTCTCTCTATGTCTATCTCAATGTATCTCTCTGTCTCTCTCTGTCTCTCTCTGTCTCTCTCTGTCTCTCTTAGTCTCTCTCTGTGTCTTTCATTTTCTCTCTCTGTCTCTCTCTGTCTTTCGGTGTCTCTCTCTCTGTCTCTCTCTGTCTCACTCTCTGTCTCTCTCTGTCTCTATCTCTGTCTCTCTCTGTCTCTCTCTGTCTGTCTCTGTCTGTCTATGTCTATCTCTGTCTCTCTCTGTGTCTCTCTGTGTCTCTCTCTGTCTCTCTCTGTCTCTATCTCTGTCTCTCTCTGTCTCTCTATGTCTCTCTCAATGTATCTCTCTGTCTCTCTATGTCTCTCTCTGTGTCTTTCTTTGTCTCTCTCTGTCTCTCTCTTTCTGTGTCTCACTCTGTCTCTCTCTGTCTCTCTCTCTGTCTCTGTCTCTGTGTCTCTCTCTGTCTTTCTCTGTCTCTATCTCTATCTCTCTCTGTCTCTCTGTCCTTCTGACTCTTTCTGTCTCTCTCTGTCTCTCTCTCTGTGTCTCTCTGTGTCTCTCTGTCTCTCTCTATGTCTTTCATTGTCTCTCTCTGTCTCTCTCTGTCTATCTCTCTGTCTCTCTGTCTCTCTCTGTCTCTCTCTGTCTCTATCTCTGTCTCTCTGTCTCTCTATGTCTCTCTTAACGTATCTCTCTGTCTCTGTATGTCTCTCTCTGTGTCTTTCTTTGTCTCTCTCTGTCTCTCTCTCTCTCTGTGTCTCACTCTGTCTCTCTCTGTCTCTCTCTCTGTCTCTGTCTCTGTCTCTCTCTCTGTCTCTCTCTGTCTCTCTCTCTAAATCTGTCTCTCTCTGTATTTCTCACTCTGTCTCTGTCTCTCTCTGTCTCACTCTCTGTCTCTCTCTGTCTCTATCTCTGTCTCTCTGTCTCTCTCTGTCTCTCTCTGTCCTTCTGTATCTTTCTGTCTTCTCTGTCTCTCTCTCTGTTTCTCTCTGTCTCTCTCTGTCTCTCTGTGTCTTTGTTTGTCTCTCTCTGTCTCTCTCTGTCTCTCTGTGTCTCTCTCTCTGTCTCTCTCTGTCTCTCTCTGTCTCTATCTCTGTCTCTCTCTGTCTCTCTCTGTCTCTCTCTGTCTGTCTCTGTCTCCCTGTGTCTCTCTCTCTGTCTCTCTCTCTGTCTCTCTGTGTTTTTCTTTGTCTCTCTCTGTCTCTCTCTCTGTCTCTCTCTGTCTCTCTCTGTCTCTCTGTGTTTTTCTTTGTCTCTCTCTGTCTCTCTCTGTTTCTCTCTCTGTCTCACTCTGTCTCTCTCTGTCTCTCTCTGTCTCTCTCTCTGTCTCTCTCCCTGTCTCTCTCTCTGTCTCTCTCTATGTCTCTCTCTCTTTCTCACTCTGTGTATCTCTGTCTCACTCTGTGTCTCTCTCTGTCTCACTCTGTCTCTCTCTGTCTCTCTCTGTCTCTCTCTCTGTCTCTCTGTCTCTCTCTGTCTCTCTCTATCTCTGTCTCTCTCTGTCTCTCTCTGTCTCTCTCTGTCTGTCTTTGTCTCTCTGTGTGTCTCTCTGTGTGTCTCTCTGTGTCTCTCTGTCTCTCTCAATGTATCTCTCTGTCTCTCTATGTCTCTCTCTGTCTTTCTTTGTCTCTCTCTGTCTCTCTCTGTCTCTCTCTGTGTCTCTCTCTGTCTCTCTCTCTATCTCTGTCTCTCTCTGTCTTTCTCACTCTGTCTCTGTCTCTCTCTGTCTCTATCTCTGTCTCTCTCTGACTCTCTCTGTCTCTCTCTTTCTCTCTGTCTCTCTCTGTCTCTCTCTGTCTCTCTCTCTGTATCTCTCTGTCTCTCTCTCTGTGTCTCTCTCTTTCTTTCTCTGTCTCTATCTCTGTCTCGCTCTGTCTCTCTCTGTGTCTTTCTTTGTCTCTCTCTGTCTCTCTCTGTCTCACTCTCTGTCTCTCTCTGTCTTTCTCTGTCTCTCTCTGTGTCTCTCTCTGTCTTTCTCTGTCTCTATCTCTGTCTCTCTCTGTCTCTCTCTGTCCTTCTGACTCTTTATGTCTCTCTCTGTCTCTCTCTCTGTATCTCTCTGTCTCTCTCTGTCTCTCTCTGTGTCTTTCATTGTCTCTCTCACTCTCTCTGTCTCTCTCTGTCTCTCTCTGTCTCTCTCTGTCTCTCTCTGTCTCTATCTCTGTCTCTCTCTGTCTGTCTCTGTCTCTCTCTGTCTCTCTCTGTCTCTCTCTGTCTTTCTCTCTGTCTCTCTCTGTGTCTCTCTGTGTCTCTCTGTGTCTCTCTGTGTCTCTCTCTGTGTCTCTCTGTGTCTCTCTCTGTCTCTCTCTGTGTCTCTCTGTGTCTCTCTGTGTCTCTCTGTCTCTCTCTGTGTCTCTCTCTGTCTCTCTCTGTCTATCTCTGTCTCTCTCTGTCTCTCTCAATGTATCTCTCTGTCTCTCTATGTCTCTCTCTGTGTCTTTCTTTGTCTCTCTCAGTCTCTCTCTCTCTCTCTCTGTCTCACTCTGTCTCTCTCTCTGTCTCTCTTTGTCTCTCTCTCTGTATCTCTCTGTCTCTCTCTGTCTCTCTCTCTGTGTCTCTCTCTGTCTTTCTTTTTCTCTATCTATATCGCTCTCTGTCTCTCTCTGTGTCTTTTTTTGTCTCTCTCTGTCTCTCTCTGTCTCTCTCTGTCTCTCTTAGTCTCTCTCTGTGTCTTTCATTGTCTCTCTCTGTCTCTCTCTGTCTTTCGGTGTCTCTCTCTCTGTCTCTCTCTGTCTCACTCTCTGTCTCTCTCTGTCTCTATCTCTGTCTCTCTCTGTCTCTCTCTGTCTGTCTCTGTCTGTCTATGTCTATCTCTGTCTCTCTCTGTGTCTCTCTGTGTCTCTCTCTGTGTCTCTCTGTGTCTCTCTGTCTCTCTCTGTGTCTCTCTCTGTCTCTCTCTGTCTCTATCTCTGTCTCTCTCTGTCTCTCTATGTCTCTCTCAATGTATCTCTCTGTCTCTCTATGTCTCTCTCTGTGTCTTTCTTTGTCTCTCTCTGTCTCTCTCTTTCTGTGTCTCACTCTGTCTCTCTCTGTCTCTCTCTCTGTCTCTGTCTCTGTCTCTCTCTGTCTCTCTCTCTAACTCTGTCTCTCTCTGTATTTCTCACTCTGTCTCTGTCTCTCTCTGTCCCTCTCTCTGTCTCTCTCTGTCTCTATCTCTGTCTCTCTCTGACTCTCTCTGTCTCTCTCTTTCTCTCTGTCTCTCTCTGTCTCTCTTTGTCTCTCTGTCTGTATCTCTCTGTCTCTCTCTGTCTCTCTCTCTCAGTGTCTCCCTCTGTCTTTCTTTGTCTCTATGTCTGACTCTCTCTGTCTCTCTTGTGTCTTTCTTTGTCTCTTCTATGTCTCTCTCTGTCTCTCTCTCTGTCTCCCTCAGTCTCTCTCTGTGTCTCTCTCTGTCTTTCTCTGTCTCTATCTCTGTCTCTCTGTCTCTCTCTGTCTCTCTCTGTCCTTCTGTATCTTTCTGTCTCTCTCTGTCTCTCTCTCTGTATCTCTCTGTCTCTCTCTGTCTCTCTCTGTGTCTTTCTTTGTCTCTCTCTGTCTCTCTCTGTCTCTTTGTGTCTCTCTCTATCTCTCTCTGTCTCTCTCTGTCTCTATCTCTGTCTCTCTCTGTCTCTCTCTGTCTGTCTCTGTCTCTCTGTGTCTCTCTGTGTGTGTCTCTGTCTCTCTCTGTTTCTCTCTCTGTCTCTCTCTGTCTCTAACTCTGTCTCTCTCTGTCTCTCTGACTCTCTCTGTATCTCTCTGTCTCTCTCTGTCTCTGTGTTTGTCTTTGTCTCTCTCTGTCTCTCTCTGTCTCTCTCTCTGTCTCTCTCTGTCTCTCTCTGTCTCTCTTTGTCTCTCTGTGTTTTTCTTTGTCTCTCTCTGTCTCTCTCTGTGTCTCTTTCTGTCTCACTCTGTCTCTCTCTGTCTCTCTCTGTCTCACTCTCTGTCTCTCTCTCTGTCTCTCTCTGTCTCTCTCTCTTTCTCACTCTGTGTATCTCTGTCTCTCTCTGTGTCTCTCTCTGTCTCACTCTGTCTTTCTCTGTCTCTCTCTGTCTCTCTCTGTCTCTCTCTCTGTCTCTCTGTCTCTCTTTGTCTCTCTCTGTCTCTATCTCTGTCTCTCTCTGTCTCTCTCTGTCTCTCTCTGTCTGTCTCTGTCTCTCTGTGTGTCTCTCTCTGTGTCTCTCTGTGTCTCTCTCTGTGTCTCTCTCTATCTCTCTGTCTCTCTCAATGTATCTCTCTGTCTCTCTCTGTCTCTCTCTGTCTTTCTTTGTCTCTCTCTGTCTCTCTCTGTCTCTCTCTGTCTCTCTATGTGACTTTCAGTGGCCCCACACAGCCTCACATATACTTCTAAAAATTTAAAGAAGGGTGTGGCCACTCTAAGGGCTCAACAATTAACAGCATTGTCTCCTCTTCCAGAGTACCTGGGATCAACTACCAGCAACTATATGGTGGCCCATCTCCAGTTCCAGGGGATCAGACAGACAGACATACAGACAGTGATAAAAATGGCAGGCCTGCCTGGTCTTTCTTTCTTTCTTATCCTTTTTAAAAAATGTTTATTTATATATTTATTTATTTATTTATTAGATATAAGTACACTGTAGCTGTCTTCAGACACTCCAGAAGAGGGTGTCAGATTCTGGAGAATCTAAATCCCTCTTATGGTCTGCATATGATGTACATAAACACAGCCTCACATATACTTCTAAAAATTTAAAGATGTGTGGGGCCACTGAGAGGGCTCAACAATTAACAGCATTGTCTCCTCTTTCAGAGAACCTGGGATAAACTACCAGCACCTTATGGTGGCCCATCTCCAGTTCCAGTGGATCAGACAGACAGACAGACAGAGAGACAGAGATAAGGATGGCAGGCCTGCCTGGTCTTTCTTTATTTCTTATACTTTTTAAAAAATGTTTATTTATTTATTTATTTATTTATTTATTTATTTATTTATGTATTAGATATAAGTACACTGTAGCCCTCTTCAGACACTCCAGAAGAGGGTGACAGATTCTAGAGTATCTAAATCCCTCTTATGGTCTGAATATAATGTACATAAACACAGCATCACATATACTTCTAAAAATTAAAAATGGGTGGGGCCACTGAAAGGGCTCAACAATTAACAGCATTGTCTCCTCTTCCAGAGAACCTGGGATCAACTACCAGCAACTATATGGTGGCCCATCTCCACTTCCAGGGGATCAGACAGACAGACAGACAGACAGACAGAGATAAGGATGGCAGGCCTGCCTGGTCTTACTTTCTTTCTTATCCTTTTTAAAAAATGTTTATTTATTTATTTATTTATTTATGTATTTATTAGATATAAGTACACTGTAGCTGTCTTCAGACACTCCAGAAGAGGGTGTCAGATTCTGGAGAATCTAAATCCCTCTTATGGTCTGCATATGATGTACATAAACACAGCCTCCCATATACTTCTAAATATTTAAAGATGGGTAGGGCCACTGATAGGGCTCAACAATTAACAGCATTGTCTCCTCCTTCAGAGAACCTGGGATCAACTACCAGCAACTTTATGGTAGCCCATCTCCAGTTCCAGGGGATCAGACAGACTGACAGACAGACAGACAGAGATAAGGATGGCAGGCCTGCCTGGTCTTACTTTCTATCTTATCCTTTTTAAAAAATGTTTATTTATTTATTTATTTACTTATGTATTTATTATATATAAGTACACTGTAGCTGTCTTCAGTCACTCCAGTAGAGGGTGTCAGATTCTGGAGAATCTAAATCCTCTTATAATCTGAATATGATGTACATAAACACAGCCTCACTTATACTTCTAAATATTTAAAGAAGTGTGGGGCCATTGAAAGGGCTCAACAATTAACAGCATTGTCTCCTCTTCCAGAGTACATAGGATCAACTACCAGCAACTATATGGTGGCCCATCTCCAGTTCCAGGGGATCAGACAGACAGACATACAGACAGTGATAAGGATGGCAGGCCTGCCTGGTCTTTCTTTCTTTCTTATCCTTTTTAAAAAATGTTTATTTATATATTTATTTATGTATTTATTAGATATAAGTACACTGTAGCTGTCTTCAGACAATCCAGAAGAGGGTGTCAGATTCTGGAGAATCTAAATCCCTCTTATGGACTGCATATGATGTACATAAACACAGCCTCACATATACTTCTAAAAATTTAAAGGTGTGTGGGGCCACTGAGAGGGCTCAACAATTAACAGCATTGTCTCCTCTTTCAGGGAACCTGGGATAAACTACCAGCACCTTATATTGGCCCATCTCCAGTTCCAAGGGATCAGACAGACAGACAGACAGAGAGACAGAGATAAGGATGGCAGGCCTGACTGGTCTTTCTTTATTTCTTATACTTTTTTAAAAATGTTTATTTATTTATTTATTTATTTATTTATTTATTTATTTATTTATTTATTTATTAGATATAAGTACACTGTAGCCGTCTTCAGACACTCCAGAAGATGGTGTCAGATTCTTGAGAATCTAAATCCCTCTTATGGTCTGAATATGATGTACATAAACACAGCCTCACATATACTTCTAAAAATTAAAAATGGGTGGGGCCACTGAAAGGGCTCAACAATTAATAGCATTGTCTCCTCTTCCAGAGAACCTGGGATCAACTACCAGCACCTACAATGTGGCCCATCTCCAGTTCCAGGGGATCAGACAGACAGACAGACAGGCAGAGATAAAGATGGCAGGCCTGCCTGGTCTTTCTTTCTTTCTTATCCTTTTTAAAAAATATTTATTTATTTATTTATTTATTTATTTATTTATTTATTTATTTATGTATTTCTTAGATATAAGTACACTGTAGCTTTCTTTAGACACTCCAGAGGAGGGTGTCAGATTCTGGAGAATGTAAATCCCTCTTATGGTCTGCATATGATGTACATAAACACAGCCTCACATATACTGAGCTGAGGTGTCACAGGCCAACTGCTGGAATTTCTGAGTACCACCTAGATAGAGAAAAGCTATGCTGTGGTTGCTTAATTTATGTATTTTATTATTTCTATTTGTTGTTTTGTTTTGTTTTATTTGTTTTTAGAGAAGTCCTCTGTCTGTAGCTCTGGCTGACCCAGGACTGCCTACTTGTGTTAATTAGGGTTTCACAGCTGAGAACAGACACCAAGAGCAAGGTAAGGCTTAGAAAACCCTACATTCAGTGGTGGCTCAAGCTCTTAATGAGAGCACTCTGTAGGCAGAGGCAGTCAGTTTCTGAGTTCGAGGCCACCCTGGTGAAAGACAGGGCTAGGGTAGGGGCTAGGGTGAGGAAAGGAAGAAAGGAAAGAAGGAAAGAAAGAAAGGAAAGAAGAAAAGAAAGAAAGAAAAAGTTTTTATAAAAGTTTTATAAAAAGTGTTAACGTTTTTAAAAATTAAAAAAAAAAAAATACCAGATCACCATCACACAGCATTGGCTGTCTTCAGGTGTATCCTTTCAGCCTCCAAAACAAAAAACAACGGCTGGTTGTCTTCAGGTGTATCCTATTCTCGAGTCTTATTTCCAACCTTAGAGCTGGGCTGAGCTGCCTCATTATGTAATTGCAAACCTTCCTTGGTTTGTCTTTTCCATTTCTAAGACTAACAGGCCTTTTTCTATTTATTGAATATGCTCATGACTGTCCTTTAGATATAGTAAATATAACTGTTGCTTATAAAACTTGTTTTCTAGGAATTTTTAAAGGGCAATGGCAGAGTTTATTTATAAAAAAATATTTTGCATTTATTTATTTGTGTGAGTGATGAAGCTCAGGTCTTCAAACTCGTCAGGAGGTATGATTACCTCCCCTCTCTCTCAACCCCTCTCTCTCCTCTCTCAATGATTGTGTAAGAATGTTTTGCATGTGTATGCTGTGCCCACAGACTCCAGAACAGAGTATTAGATCCCCTGGAACTGGAGATGGGCCACCATATATAATACTGGTAATTGAGCCCAGGTTCTCTGGAAGAGGAGACAATGCTCTTAATTGTTGAGCCCTCTCTGTAGCCACATCTTTCTTTCTTTCTTTTTTTTTTTTGAGTATATGTGAGGCTGTGTTTATATACATCATATGCAGACAATAAGAATGATTTAGATTCTTCACAATCTGACACCCTCTTCTGGACTGTCTGAAGATAGCTACAGCATACTTAAATATAATAAATAAATAAATCTTTAAAAAGAAAAGGAAAAGTAAAAAAGAAAGAACAGGCCTGCCATATGCATGTTCATAGAGGAAAATGGGAGAGACCACAATCTAACCTCAGCAGGGTGCTTCCTTCTGGATGGTAGCTCACAGTTTCATCCCAGCAAGACAGGCAAATCACTGAGTTCAAGGACAGTAAGGTTCAGGACAGCCAAGGTTAGGAAGGAAAAGGGTCTATGTTGAGAATACAAACCAACAAAACAACAACTAGGAAAAAGAAGTGACAGTGTAACTTGGGGTAGGGTACCAACAAGAGAAAGCTTTCTGTTACCACTTACAAACATTAGTAGCCTTGCACCCTTCTGCCCAGGTCCCTGCCTTCCTTTCTAGGAATTCTAAGGATGCTAGGGGGTGGGGGAATCCAGATTAACTTTTTAAAAACAAAGACTTGGTCTTTGATGTCTATAGGAAGCCCTTCTCAGTGCCTTTAACTACCACTGAACTTTCAGGGCTGTGACTCAACTGTAACAAGGAACAGGGCTAAGAACCTGCAGCCTTTGAAAACAACTATTTTTTTAAAGTGGGGGACACAAATCAGCAGTAGAACCCCTCAGGTTCAGCCATAATACTTGTTAGGGAAAGAGCCTCAATGTCCGGAGCTGAGGTTTCATGGGTGAACTGCTTCAAGCTCTGAGTATCATTGAAAGAAAGAAAAGATATCATGTGGTTGCTTAATTTATTTATTTTATTATTTCTATTTTTTGTTTTCTTTTGTTTTGTTTTAGAAAAGGCCTCAGTCTGTAGCTATGGCTGACCTAGGACAGACTACATGTGTTAATTAGGGTTTCACAGCTGAGAAACAGACCATACTTATGTAAGACTTACAAAACCCAACAGTCAGTGGTGTCTCGAGCTCTTAATGAGAGCACTCTGGAGGCAGAGGCAGTCAGTTTCTGAGTTCGAGGCCAGCCTGGTTAAAGACAGGGATAGGCAGGGCTAGGCAAGGCAGGGCTGGGCTAGGCTAGGCTAGGCAAGGGGCTGGGCTAGTCAAGGCAAGGGACTAGGCTAGGCTACTCAAGGGGCTAGGCAAGACAGACAGACAGAGAGAAAGACAGACAAGGATGGCAGGCCTGCCTGGTTTTTCTTTATTTCTTATCCCTTTTAAAAAATGTTTATTTATTTATTTATTTATTTATTTATTTATTTATTTATGTATTTATTAGATATAAGTACACTGTAGCTGTCATCAGACACTCCAGAAGAGGGTGTCAGATTCTGGAGAATCTATATCCCTCTTATTGTCTGCAAATGATGTACATACACACAGCCTCACATTTACATCTAAAATTTTAAAAATGTGTGGGGCCAGTGAAAGGGATCAACAATTAACAGCATTGTCTCCTCTTATAGAGAACCTGGGATCAACTACCAGCAACTATATGGTGGCCCATCTCCAGTTCCAGGGGATCAGGCAGACAAAGAGACAGACAGACAACGGTGGCAGGCCTCCCTGGTTTTTTTTTCTTTCTTATCCTTTTTAAAAAATGTTTATTTATTTATTTATGTATTTAGTAGATATAAGTACACTTAGCTGTCTTCAGACACTCCAGAAGTGGGTGTCAGATTCTGGAGAATATAAATCCCTCTTATGGTCTGCATATGATGGACATAAACACAGATTCACATATACTTCTAAAAATTTAAGATGGGTGGGGCCACTGAAAGGGCTCAACAATTAACAGCATTGTCTCTTCTTCCAGAGAACCTGGGATCAACTACCAGCAACTATATGGTGGCCCATCTCCAGTTCCAGGGGATCAGACAGACAGACAGACAGACAGAGATAAGGAGGGCGGCCTGCCTGTTTTTTCTTTCTTTCTTATCCTTTTAAAATAATGTTTATTTATTTATTTATTTATTTATTTATGTATTTATTAGATATAAGTACACTGTAGTTGTCTTCAGACACTCCAGAAGAGGGTGTCAGATTCTGGAGAATCTAAATCCCTCTTATGGTCTGCATATGATGTACATAAACACAGCCTAACATATACTTCTAAAAATTTAAAGATAGGTGGAGCCACTGAAAAGGCTCAACAATTAAAAGCATTGTCGCTTCTTCCAGAGAACCAGGGATCAACTAACAGCATCTATATGGTGTCCCATCTCCAGTTCCAAGGGATCAGACAGACAGACAGACAGACTGACAGAGATAAGGATGGAGGCCTGCCTGGTCTTTCTTTCTTTCTTATACTTTTAAAAAAATGTTTATTTATTTATTTATTTATTTATTTATGTATTTATTAGATATAAGTACACTGTAGCTGTCTTCAGACACTCTAGAAGAGGGTGTCATCTTCTGGAGAATCTAAATCCCTCTTATGGTCTGCATAGGATGTACATAAACACAGCCTCACATATACTTCTAAATATTTAAAGATGGGTGGGCCCACTGAAAGGGCTCAACAATTAACAGCATTGTCTCTTCTTCCAGAGAACGTGGGATCAACTACCATCAACTATATGGTGGCCCATCTCAAGTTCCAGGGGATAAGACAGACAGACAGACAGACAGAGATAAGGATGGCAGGCCTGCCTGATATTTCTTTCTTTCTTATCCTTTTTAAAAAATGTTTATTTATTTATTTATTTATTTATTTATTCATTTATTCATTTATTTATTTATTTATGTATTTATTAGATATAAGTACACTGTAGCTGTCTTCAGACTCTCCAGAAGAGCGTGTCAGATTCTGGAGAATCAATATTCCTCTTATGGTCTGCATATGATGTACATGAACAGAACCTCACATATACTTCTAAAAATTTAAAGATGGGTGGGGCCACTGAAAGGGCTCAACAATTAACAGCATTGTCTCCTCTTCCAGAGAACCTGGGATCAACTACCAGCAACTATATGGTGGCTCATCTCCAGTTCCAGGGTATCTGACAGATAGACAGACAGACAGACAGACAGACAAGGTGGCAGGCCTGCCTGCTCTTTCTTTCTTTCTTATTCTTTTTAAAAAATGTTTATTTATTTATTTATGTATTTATTAGATATAAGTACACTGTAGCTGTCTTCAGACACTCTAGAAGAGGGTGTCATATTCTGGAGAATCTAAATCCCTTTTATGGTCTGCATATGATGTACACAAACACAGCCTCACATATACTTCTAAAAATTTAAAGATGGGTGGGCCCACTGAAAGGGCTCAACAATTAACACCATTGTCTCCTCTTCTAGAGAAGGTGGGATCAACTACCAGCAACTATATGGTGGCCCATTGCAAGTTGCAGGGGATCAGACAGACAGACAGACAGACAGAGATAAGGATGGCAGGCCTGCCTGATTTTTCTTTCTTTCTTATCCTTTTTAAAAATGTTTATTTATTTATTTATTCATTTATTTATTTATTTATTTATTTATTTATTTATTTATGTATTTACTAGATATAAGTACACTGTAGCTGTCTTCAGACACTCCAGAAGAGGGTGTCAGATTCTGGAGAATCTATATCCCTCTTATGGTCTGCATATGATGTACATAAACAAAGCCTCACATATACTTCTAAAAATTTAAAGACGGGTGGGGCCACTGAAAGGGCTCAACAATTAACAGCATTGTCTCCTCTTCCAGAGGACCTGGGATCAACTACCAGCAACTATATGGTGGCCCATCTCCAGTTCCACGGGATCAGACAGACAGACATACAGACAGTGATAAGGATGGCAGGCCTGCCTGGTCTTTCTTTCTTTCTTTCTTATCCTTTTTAAAAAAATGTTTATTTATATATTTATTTATGTATTTATTAGATATAAGTACACTGTAGCTGTTTTCAGACACTCCAGAAGAGGGTGTCAGATTCTCGAAAAACTAAATCCCTTTTATGGTCTGCATATGATGTACATAAACGCAGCCTCACATATACTTCTAAAAATTTAAAGATGTGTGGGGCCACTGAGAGGGCTCAACAATTAACAGCATTGTCTCCTCTTTCAGAGAACCTGGGATAAACTACCAGCACCTTATGGTGGCCCATCTACAGTTCCAGTGGATCAGACAGACAGACAGACAAAGAGACAGAGATATGGATGGCAGGCCTGCCTGGTCTTTCTTTTTTTCTTATCCTTTTTAAAAAATGTTTATTTATTTATTTATTTATTTATTTATTTATTTATTAGATATAAGTACACTGTAGCCGTCTTCAGACACTACAGAAGAGGGTGTCAGATTCTAGAGAATCTAAATCCCTCTTATGGTCTGAATATGATGTACATAAACACAGCCTCACATATACTTCTAAAAATTAAAAATGGGTGGGGCCACTGAAAGGGATCAACAATTAACAGCATTGTCTCCTCTTCCAGAGAACCTGGGATCAACTACCAGCACCTACATGGTGGCACATCTCCAGTTCCAGGGGATCAGACAGACAGACAGACAGACAGAGATAAGTATGGCAGGCCTGCCTGGTCTTTCTTTCTTTCTTATCCTTTTAAAATAATGTTTATTTATTTATTTATTTATTTATATATGTATGTATTTATTAGATATAAGTACACTGTAGTTGTCTTCAGACACTGCAGAAGAGGGTGTCAGATTCTGGAGAATCTAAATCCCTCTTATGGTCTGCATATGATGTACATAAACACAGCCTAATATACACTTCTGAAAATTTAAAGATAGGTGGAGCCACTGAAACGGCTCAACAATTAACAGCATTGACTCCTCTTCCAGAGAACATGGGATCAACTAACAGCAACTATATGGTGGCCCATCTCCAGTTCCAAGGGATCAGACAGTCTGACAGACAGACAGACTGACAAAGATAAGGATGGCAGGCCTGCCTGGTCTTTCTTTCTTTCTTATCTTTTTTAAAAAATGTTTATTTATTTATTTATATGTTTATTAGATATAAGTACACTGTAGCCGTCTTCAGACACTCCAGAAGAAGGTGTCAGATTCTGGAGAATCTAAATCCCTCTTATGGTCTGCATATGATGTACATAAACACAGCCTCACATTTACTTCTTAAAATTTAAAGGGGGGGCCACTGAAAGGGCTCAGCAATTAACAGCATTGTCTCCTCTTCCAGAGAACCTGGGATCAACTACCTGCAACTATATGGTGGCCCATCTCCACTCCCAGGGGATCAGACAGACAGAGAGACAGACAAGGATAATGATGGCAGGCCTGCCTGCTGTTTCTTTCTTTCTTATCATTATAAAAAATGTTTATTTATTTATGTATTTATTAGATATAAGTACACTGTAGCTCTCTTTAGACACTCCAGAAGAGGGTGTCAGATTCTGGAGAATCTAAATCCCTCTTATGGTCTGCATATGATGTACATATACACAGCCTCACATATACAACTAAAAATTTAACAATGGGTGGGGCCACTGAAAGCGCTCAACAATTAACAGCATTGTCTCCTCTTCCAGAGAACCTGGGATCAAATACCAGCACCTATATGGTGGCCCATCTCCAGTTCCAGGGGATCAGAACGACAGACAGACAGACAGACCGAGATAAGGATGGTAGGCCTGCCTGGTCTTTCTTTTTTTCTTATCCTTTTTAAAAAATGTTTATTTATTTATTTATTAATTTATGTATTTATTATATATAAGTACACTGTAGCTGTCTTCAGACACTCCAGTAGAGGGTGTCAGATTCTGGAGAATCTAAATCCTCTTATAATCTGAATATGATGTACATAAACACAGCCTCACATATACTTCTAAATATTTAAAGAAGTGTGGGTCCACTGAAAGGGCTCAACAATTAAGAGCATTGTCTCCTCTTCCAGAGAACCTGGGATAAACTACCAGCAACACTATGGTGGCCCATGTCCAGTTCCAGGGTATCAGACAGACAGACAGACAGACAGACATAAGGGTGGCAGGCCTGCCTGGTCTTTCTTACTTTCTTATCCTTTTTAAAAAATGTTTATATATTTATTTATTTATTTATTTATTTATTTATGTATTTCTTAGATATAAGTACACTGTAGTTGTCTTCAGACACTCCAGAAGAGGGTGTCAGATTCTGGAGAATGTAAATCCCTCTTATGGTCTGCATATGATGTACATAAACACAGCCTCACATATACTGAGCTGAGGTGTCACAGGCCAACTGCTGGAATTTCTGAGTACCACCTAGATAGAGAAAAGCTATGCTGTGGTTGCTTAATTTATGTATTTTATTATTTCTATTTGTTGTTTTGTTTTGTTTTATTTGTTTTTAGAGAAGTCCTCTGTCTGTAGCTCTGGCTGACCCAGGACTGCCTACTTGTGTTAATTAGGGTTTCACAGCTGAGAACAGACACCAAGAGCAAGGTAAGGCTTAGAAAACCCTACATTCAGTGGTGGCTCAAGCTCTTAATGAGAGCACTCTGTAGGCAGAGGCAATCAGTTTCTGAGTTCGAGGCCACCCTGGTGAAAGACAGGGCTAGGGTAGGGGCTAGGGTGAGGAAAGGAAGAAAGGAAAGAAGGAAAGAAAGAAAGGAAAGAAGAAAAGAAAGAAAGAAAAAGTTTTTATAAAAGTTTTATAAAAAGTGTTAAAGTTTTTAAAAATTAAAAAAAAAATAACAGATCACCATCACACAGCATTGGCTGTCTTCAGGTGTATCCTTTCAGCCTCCAAAACAAAAAACAATGGCTGGCTGTCTTCAGGTGTATCCTATTCTCGAGTCTTATTTCCAACCTTAGAGCTGGGCTGAGATGCCTCATTATGTAATTGCAAACCTTCCTTGGTTTGTCCATTCCATTTCTAAGACTAACAGGCCTTTTTCTATTTATTGAATATGCTCATGACTTTCCTTTAGATATAGTAAATAAAACTGTTGCTTATAAAACTTGTTTTCTAGGAATTTTTAAAGGGCAATGGCAGAGTTTATTTATAAAAAAATATTTTGCATTTATTTATTTGTGTGAGTGATGAAGCTCAGGTCTTCAAACTTGTCAGGAGGTATGATTACCTCCCCTCTCTCTCAACCCCTCTCTCTCCTCTCTCAATGATTGTGTAAGAATGTTTTGCATGTGTATGCTGTGCCCACAGACTCCAGAACAGAGTATTAGATCCCCTGGAACCGGAGATGGGCCACCATATATAATACTGGTAATTGAGCCCAGGTTCTCTGGAAGAGGAGACAATGCTCTTAATTGTTGAGCCCTCTCTGTAGCCACATCTTTCTTTTTTTTTTTTTGAGTATATGTGAGGCTGTGTTTATATACATCATATGCAGACAATAAGAATGATTTAGATTCTTCACAATCTGACACCCTCTTCTGGACTGTCTGAAGATAGCTACAGCATACTTAAATATAATAAATAAATAAATCTTTAAAAAGAAAAAGAAAAGTAAAAAAGAAAGAACAGGCCTGTCATATGCATGTTCATAGAGGAAAATGGAAGAGACCCCAATCTAACCTCAGCAGGGTGCTTCCTTCTGGATGGTAGCTCACAGTTTCATCCCAGCAAGACAGGCAAATCACTGAGTTCAAGGACAGTAAGGTTCAGGACAGCCAAGGTTAGGAAGGAAAAGGGTCTATGTTGAGAATACAAACCGACAAAACAACAACTAGGAAAAAGAAGTGACAGTGTAACTTGGGGTAGGGTACCAACAAGAGAAAGCTTTCTGTTACCACTTACAAACACCAGTAGCCTTGCACCCTTCTGCCCAGGTCCCTGCCTTCCTTTCTAGGAATTCTAAGGATGCCAGGGGGTGGGGGAATCCAGATTAACTTTTTAAAAACAAAGACTTGGCCTTTGATGTCTATAGGAAGCCCTTCTCAGTGCCTTTAACTACCACTGAACTTTCAGGGCTGTGACTCAACTGTAACAAGGAACAGGTCTAAGAACCTGCAGCCTTTGAAAACAACTATTTTTTTAAAGTGGGGGACACAAATCAGCAGTAGAACCCCTCAGGTTCAGCCATAATACTTGTTAGGGAAAGAGCCTCAATGTCCGGAGCTGAGGTCTCATCGGTGAACTGCTTCAAGTTCTGAGTATCATTGAAAGAAAGAAAAGATATCATGTGGTTGCTTAATTTATTTATTTTATTATTTCTATTTTTTGTTTTCTTTTGTTTTGTTTTAGAAAAGGCCTCAGTCTGTAGCTATGGCTGACCTAGGACAGACTACATGTGTTAATTAGGGTTTCACAGCTGAGAAACAGACCATACCTATGTAAGACTTAGAAAACCCAACAGTCAGTGGTGGCTCGAGCTCTTAATGAGAGCACTCTGGAGGCAGAGGCAGTCAGTTTCTGAGTTCGAGGCCAGCCTGGTTAAAGACAGGGATAGGCAGGGCTTGGCAAGGCAGGGCTGGGCTAGGCTAGGCTAGGCAAGGGGCTGGGCTAGTCAAGGCAAGGGACTAGGCTAGGCTACTCAAGGGGCTAGGCAAGACAGACAGACAGAGAGAAAGACAGACAAGGATGGCAGGCCTGCCTGGTTTTTCTTTATTTCTAATCCCTTTTAAAAAATGTTTGTTTATTTATTTATTTATTTATGTATTTATGTATTTATGAGATATACTTACACTGT
This sequence comes from Mus caroli, assembly GCF_978045245.1. Lineage (NCBI taxonomy): Eukaryota > Metazoa > Chordata > Mammalia > Rodentia > Muridae > Mus > Mus caroli. Next base: position 30,040 of record NW_028227630.1, read on the forward strand.
AGCTGTCTTCAGACACTCCAGAAGAGGGTGTCAGATTCTGGAGAATCTATATCCCTCTTATGGTCTGCATATGATGTACATACACACAGCCTCACATTTACATCTAAAAATTTAAAGATGTGTTGGTCCAATGAAAGGGATCAACAATTAACAGCATTGTCTCCTCTTATAGAGAACCTGGGATCAACTACCAGCAACTATATGGTGGCCCATCTCCAGTTCCAGGGGTTCAGACAGACAGACAGACAAACAGACAGATAGAGTTAAGGATGGCAGGCCTACCTTGTCTTTCCTTCTTTCTTATCCTTTTAAAAAATGTTTATTAATTTAAGTATGTATTTATTAGATATAAGTACACTGTAGCTGCTTTCAGACACTCCAGAAGAGGGTGTCAGATTCTGGAGAATCTAAATCCCTCTTATGGTCTGCATATGATGTACATAAACACAGCCTAACATATACTTCTAAAAATTTAAAGATGGGTGGGGCCACTGAAAGGGCTCAACAATTAACAGCACTGACTCCTCTTCCAGAGAACCTGGGATCAACTACCAGCAATTATATGGTGGCCCATCTCCAGTTCCAGGGGATCAGTCAGACAGACAGAAAGACAAGGATGGCAGGTCTGCCTGGTCTCTCTTTCTTTATTATCCTTTTTTAAAAATGTTTATTTGTTTCTTTATGAATTTATTAGATATAAGTACACTGTAGCTGTCTTCAGACACTCCAGAAGAGGGTGTCAGATTCTGGAGAATCTAAATCCCTCTTATGGTCTGCATATTCGGTACATAAACACAGCCTCCCATATACTTCTAAAAATTTAGAGATGGGTGGGGCCACTGAAAGGGCTCAACAATTAACAGCATTGTCTCCTCTTCCAGAGAACCTTGGATAAACAACCAGCAACTATATGGTGGCCCATCTCCAGTTCCAGGGTATCAGACAGACAGACAGACAGACAGAGATTAGGATGGAGGCCTGCCTGGTCTTTCTTTCTTTCTTATACTTTTAAAAAATGTTTATTTATTTATTGATTTATTTATTTATGTATTTATTATATATAAGTACACTGTAGCTGTCTTCAGACACTCCTGAAGATGGTGTCAGATTCTGGAGAATCTAAATCCCTCTTTTGGTCTGCATATGATGTACATAAACACAGCCTCACATATACTTCTAAAAATTTAAAGATGTGAGGGGCCACTGAAAGGGCTCAACAATTAACAGCATTGTCTCCTCTACCAGAGAAACTGGGATCAACTACGAGCAACTATATGGTGGCCCATCTCCCGTTCCAGGGGATCAGGCAGACAAAGAGACAGACAGACAAGGGTGGCAGGCCTCCCTGGCTTTTCTTTCTTTCTTATCCTTTTTAAAAAATGTTTATTTATTTATTTATTTATGTATTTATTAGATATAAGTACACCGTAGCTGTCTTCAGACACTCCAGAAGAGGGTGATAGATTCTGGAGAATATAAATCCCTCTTATGGTCTGCATATGATGGACATAAACACAGATTCACATACACTTCTAAAAATTTAAGATGGGTGGGCCCACTGAAAGGGCTCAACAATTAACAGCATTGTCTCTTCTTCCAGAGAACCTGGGATCAACTACCAGCAACTATATGGTGGCCCATCTCCAGTTCCAGGGGATCAGACAGATAGACAGACAGAGATAAAAAGGGCAGGTCTGCCTGGTTTTTCTTTCTTTCTTATCCTTTGAAAATAATGTTTATTTATTTATTTATTTATTTATTTATTTATGTATTTATTAGATATAAGTACACTGTAGTTGTCTTTAGACACTCCAGAAGAGGGTGTCAGATTCTGGAGAATCTAAATCCCTCTTATGGTCTGCATATGATGTACATAAACACAGCCTAACATATACTTCTAAAAATTTAAAGACAGGTGGAGCCACTGAAAGGGCTCAACAATTAACAGCATTGTCTCTTCTTCCAGAGAACCTGGGATCAACTAACAACAACTATATGGTGGCCCATCTCCAGTTCCAAGGAATCAGACAGACAGACAGACAGACTGACAGAGGTAAGGATGGAGGCCTGCCTGGTCTTTCTTTCTTTCTTATACTTTTAAAAAAATGTTTATTTATTTATTTATTTATTTATTTATTTATGTATTTATTAGATATAAGTACACTGTAGCTGTCTTCAGACACTCTAGAAGAGGGTGTCATCTTCTGGAGAATGTAAATCCCTCTTATGGTCTGCATATGATGTACATAAACACAGCCTCACATATACTTCTAAAAATTTAAAGATGGGTGGGCCCACTGAAAGGGCTCAACAATTAACACCATTGTCTCCTCTTCCAGAGAACGTGGGATCAACTACCAGCAACTATGTGGTGGCCCATCTCAAGTTGCAGGGGATCAGACAGACAGACAGACAGACAGAGATAAGGATGGCAGGCCTGCCTGATTTATCTTTCTTTCTTATCTTTTTAAAAAATGTTTATTAATTAATTAATTAATTAATTTATTTATTTATTTATTAGATATAAGTACACTGTAGCTGTCTTCAGACTCTCCAGAAAAGGGTGTCAGATTCTGGAGAATTTATATCCCTCTTATGGTCTGCATATGATGTACATAAACACAGCCTCACATATACTTCTAAAAATTTAAAGATGGTTGGGGCCACTGAAAGGGCTCAACAATTAACAGCATTGTCTCCTCTTCCAGAGGACCTGGGATCAACTACCAGCAACTATATTGTGGCCCATCTCCAGTTCCAGGCGATCAGACAGACATACATACAGACAGACAGACAAGGATTGCAGGCCTGCCTGGTTTTTCTTTCTTTCTTATACATTTTAAAAATGTTTATTTATTTATATATATATTTATTAGATATAAGTACACTGTAGCTGTCTTCAGACACTCCAGAAGAGGGTGTCATATTCTGGAGAATCTAAATCCCTCTTATGGTCTGCATATGATGTACATAAACACAGCCTCACATATACTTCTAAAAATTTAAAGAAGGGTGGGGCCACTCTAAAAGCTCAACAATTAACAGCATTGTCTCCTCTTCCAGAGTACCTGGGATCAACTACCAGCAACTATAAGGTGGCCCATCTCCAGTTCCAGGGGTCAGACAGACAGACATACAGACAGTGATAAGGATGGCAGGCCTGCCTGGTCATTCTTTCTTTCTTATCCTTTTCAAAAAAATGTTTATTTATATATTTATTTATGTATTTATTAGATATAAGTACACTGTAGCTGTCTTCAGACACTCCAGAAGAGGGTGTCAGATTCTGGAGAATCTAAATCCCTCTTATGGTCTGCATATGATGTACATAAACACAGCCTCACATATACTTCTAAAATTTTAAAGATGTGTGGGGCCACTGAGAGGGCTCAACAATTAACAGCATTGTCTCCTCTTTCAGAGAACCTGGGATAAACTACCAGCACCTTATGGTGGCCCATCTCCAGTTCCAGTGGATCAGACAGACAGACAGACAGACAGAGAGACAGAGATAATGATGGCAGGCCTGCCTGGTCTTTCTTTATCTCTTATACTTTTTAAAAAATGTTAATTTATTTATTTATTTATTTATTTATTTATTTATTTATTTATGTATTTATTAGATATAAGTACACTGTAGCCGTCTTCAGACACTCCAGAAGAGGGTGTCAGATTCTAGAGAATCTAAATCCCTCTTATGGTCTGAATATGATGTACATAAACACAGCCTCACATATACTTCTAAAAATTATAAATAGGTGGGGCCACTGAAAGGACTCAACAATTAACAGCATTGTCTCCTCTTCCAGAGAACCTGGGATCAACTACCAGCACCTAAAAGGTGGCCCATCTCCAGTTCCAGGGGATCAGACAGACAGACAGACAGACAGTGATAAGGATGGCAGGCCTGCCTGGTCTTTCTTTGTTTCTTATCGTTTTTTTAAAAAAATGTTTATTTATTTATTTATTTATTTATTTATTTATTTATATATTTATTATTAGATATACGTACACAGTAGCTGTTCAGACACTCCAGAAGAGGGTGTCAGATTCTGGAGAATCTAAATCCCTCTTATGGTCTGCATATGATGTACATAAACACAGCCTCACATATACTTCTAAAAATTTAAAGAAGTGTGGGGCCACTCTAAAAGCTCAACAATTAACAGCATTGTCTCCTCTTCCAGAGTACCTGGAATCAACTACCAGCAACTATATGGTGGCCCATCTCCAGTTCCAGGGGATCAGACAGACAGACATACAGACAGTGATAAGGATGGCAGGCCTGCCTGGTCTTTCTTTCTGTCTTATCCTTTTTAAAAAAATGTTTATTTATATATTTATTTATGTATTTATTAGATATATGTACACTGTAGCTGCTTTCAGACACTCCAGAAGAGGGTGTCATATTCTTGAGAATCTAAATCCCTCTTATGGTCTGCATATGATGTACATAAACACAGCCTCGCATATACTTCTAAAAATTTAAAGATGTGTGGGGCCACTGAGAGGGCTCAACAATTAACAGCATTGTCTCCTCTTTCAGAGAACCTGGGATAAACTACCAGCACCTTATGGTGGCCCATCTCCAGTTCCAGGGGATCAGACAGACAGACAGATAGACAGAAAGACAGAGATAAGGTTGGCAGGAATGCCTGGTCTTTCTTTATTTCTTATACTTTTTAAAATATGTTTATTTATTTATTTATTTATTTATTTATTAGATATAAGTACACTGTAGCGGTCTTCAGACACTCCATAAGAGGGTGTCATATTCTAGAGAATCTAAATCCCTCTTATGGTCTGAATATGATGTACATAAACACAGCCTCACATATACTTCTAAAAATTATAAATAGGTGGGGCCACTGAAAGGACTCAACAATTAACAGCATTGTCTCCTCTTTCAGAGAACCTGGGATAAACTACCAGCACCTTATGGTGGCCCATCCCCAGTTCCAGTGGATCAGACAGACAGACAGACAGACAGAGAGACAGAGATGAGGATGGCATGCCTGCCTGGTCTTTCTTTATTTCTTATACATTTTAAAAACTGTTTATTTATTTATTTATTTATTTATTTATTTATTTATTTATTTATGTATTTATTAGATATAAGTACACTGTAGCCGTCTTCACACACTCCAGAAGAGGGTGTCAGATTCTAGAGAATCTAAATCCCTCTTATGGTCTGAATATGATGTACATAAACACAGCCTCACATATACTTCTAAAAATTATAAATAGGTGGGGCCACTGAAAGGACTCAACAATTAACAGCATTGTCTCCTCTTCCAGAGAACCTGGGATCAACAACCAGCACCTAAAAGGTGGCCCATCTCCAGTTCCAGGGGATCAGACAGACAGACAGACAGACAGACAGTGATAAGGATGGCAGGCCTGCCTGGTCTTTCTTTCTTTCTTATCCTTTTTTTAAAAAAATGTTTGTTTATTTATTTATTTATTTATTTATTTATTTATTTATTTATTTATTATTAGATATAAGTACACTGTAGCTGTTCAGACACTCCAGAAGAGGGTGTCAGATTCTGGAGAATCTAAATCCCTCTTATGGTCTGCATATGATGTACATAAACACAGCCTCACATATACTTCTAAAAATTTAAAGAAGGGTGGGGCCACTCTAAAAGCTCAACAATTAACAGCATTGTCTCCTCTTCCAGAGTACCTGGGATCAACTACCAGCAACTATATGGTGGCCCATCTCCAGTTCCAGGGGATCAGACAGACAGACATACAGACAGTGATAAGGATGGCAGGCCTGCCTGGTCTTTCTTTCTTTCTTATCCTTTTTAAAAAAATGTTTATTTATATATTTATTTATGTATTTATTAGATATAAGTACACTGTAGGTGTCTTCAGACACTCCAGCAGAGGGTGTCAGATTCTGGAGAATCTAAGTCCCTTTTATGGTCTGCATATGATGTACATAAACACAGCCTCACATATACTTCTAAAAATTTAAAGACGTGTGGGGCCACTGAGAGGGCTCAACAATTAACAGCATTGTCTCCTCTTTCAGAGAACCTGGGATAAACTACCAGCACCTTATGGTGGCCCATCTCCAGTTCCAGTGGATCAGACAGACAGACAGACAGAGAGACAGAGATATGGATGGCAGGCCTGACTGGTCTTTCTTTATTTCTTATACTTTTTAAAAAATGTTTATTTATTCTTTTATTTATTTATTTATTTATGTATTTATTAGATATAAGTACACTGTAGCCGTCTTCAGACACTCCAGAAGATGGTGTCAGATTCTGGAGAATCTAAATCCCTCTTATGGTTTGAATATGATGTACATAAACACAGCCTCACATATACTTGTAAAAATTAAAAATGGGTGGGGCCACTGAAAGGGCTCAACAATTAACAGCATTGTCTCCTCTTCCAGAGAACCTGGGATCAACTAACAGCACCTACAAGGTGGCCCATCTCCAGTTCCAGGGGATCAGACAGACAGACAGACAGACTGAGATAAGTATGGCAGGCCTGCCTGGTCTTTCTTTCTTTCTTATCCTTTTAAAATAATGTTTATTTATTTATTTATTTATTTATTTATTTATTTATTTATTTATGTATTTATTAGATATAAGTACACTGTAGTTGTCTTCAGACACTCCAGTAGAGGGTGTCAGATTCTGGAGAAACTAAATCCCTCTTATGGTCTGCATATGATGTACATAAACACAGCCTAACATATACTTCTAAAAATTTAAAGATAGGTGGAGCCACTGAAAGGGCTCAACAATTAATAGCATTGTCTCCTCTTCCAGAGAAGCTGGGATCAACTAACAGCAACTATATGTAGGCCCATCTGCAGTTCCAAGGTATCAGACAGTCTGACAGACAGACAGACTGACAGAGATTAGGATGGCAGGCCTGCCTGGTCTTTCTTTCTTTATTATCCTTTTTAAAAAATGTTTATTTATTCATGTATTTATTAGATATAAGTACACTGTAGCTGTCTTCAGACACTCCAGAAGAGGGTGTCATATTCTTGAGAATCTAAATCCCTCTTATGGTCTGCATATGATGTACATAAACACAGCCTCGCATATACTTCTAAAAATTTAAAGATGTGTGGGGCCACTGAGAGGGCTCAACAATTAACAGCATTGTCTCCTCTTTCAGAGAACCTGGGATAAACTACCAGCACCTTATGGTGGCCCATCTCCAGTTCCAGGGGATCAGACAGACAGACAGATAGACAGAAAGACAGAGATAAGGTTGGCAGGAATGCCTGGTCTTTCTTTATTTCTTATACTTTTTAAAATATGTTTATTTATTTATTTATTTATTTATTTATTAGATATAAGTACACTGTAGCGGTCTTCAGACACTCCATAAGAGGGTGTCATATTCTAGAGAATCTAAATCCCTCTTATGGTCTGAATATGATGTACATAAACACAGCCTCACATATACTTCTAAAAATTATAAATAGGTGGGGCCACTGAAAGGACTCAACAATTAACAGCATTGTCTCCTCTTTCAGAGAACCTGGGATAAACTACCAGCACCTTATGGTGGCCCATCCCCAGTTCCAGTGGATCAGACAGACAGACAGACAGACAGAGAGACAGAGATGAGGATGGCATGCCTGCCTGGTCTTTCTTTATTTCTTATACATTTTAAAAACTGTTTATTTATTTATTTATTTATTTATTTATTTATTTATTTATGTATTTATTAGATATAAGTACACTGTAGCCGTCTTCACACACTCCAGAAGAGGGTGTCAGATTCTAGAGAATCTAAATCCCTCTTATGGTCTGAATATGATGTACATAAACACAGCCTCACATATACTTCTAAAAATTATAAATAGGTGGGGCCACTGAAAGGACTCAACAATTAACAGCATTGTCTCCTCTTCCAGAGAACCTGGGATCAACTACCAGCACCTAAAAGGTGGCCCATCTCCAGTTCCAGGGGATCAGACAGACAGACAGACAGACAGACAGTGATAAGGATGGCAGGCCTGCCTGGTCTTTCTTTCTTTCTTATCCTTTTTTAAAAAAAATGTTTATTTATTTATTTATTTATTTATTTATTTATATATTTATTATTAGATATACGTACACAGTAGCTGTTCAGACACTCCAGAAGAGGGTGTCAGATTCTGGAGAATCTAAATCCCTCTTATGGTCTGCATATGATGTACATAAACACAGCCTCACATATACTTCTAAAAATTTAAAGAAGTGTGGGGCCACTCTAAAAGCTCAACAATTAACAGCATTGTCTCCTCTTCCAGAGTACCTGGAATCAACTACCAGCAACTATATGGTGGCCCATCTCCAGTTCCAGGGGATCAGACAGACAGACATACAGACAGTGATAAGGATGGCAGGCCTGCCTGGTCTTTCTTTCTGTCTTATCCTTTTTAAAAAAATGTTTATTTATATATTTATTTATGTATTTATTAGATATATGTACACTGTAGCTGCTTTCAGACACTCCAGAAGAGGGTGTCATATTCTTGAGAATCTAAATCCCTCTTATGGTCTGCATATGATGTACATAAACACAGCCTCGCATATACTTCTAAAAATTTAAAGATGTGTGGGGCCACTGAGAGGGCTCAACAATTAACAGCATTGTCTCCTCTTTCAGAGAACCTGGGATAAACTACCAGCACCTTATGGTGGCCCATCTCCAGTTCCAGGGGATCAGACAGACAGACAGATAGACAGAAAGACAGAGATAAGGATGGCAGGCCTGCCTGGTCTTTCTTTATTTCTTATACTTTTTAAAATATGTTTATTTATTTATTTATTTATTTATTTATTTATTAGATATAAGTACACTGTAGCGGTCTTCAGACACTCCATAAGAGGGTGTCATATTCTAGAGAATCTAAATCCCTCTTATGGTCTGAATATGATGTACATAAACACAGCCTCACATATACTTCTAAAAATTATAAATAGGTGGGGCCACTGAAAGGACTCAACAATTAACAGCATTGTCTCCTCTTTCAGAGAACCTGGGATAAACTACCAGCACCTTATGGTGGCCCATCCCCAGTTCCAGTGGATCAGACAGACAGACAGACAGACAGAGAGACAGAGATGAGGATGGCATGCCTGCCTGGTCTTTCTTTATTTCTTATACATTTTAAAAACTGTTTATTTATTTATTTATTTATTTATTTATTTATTTATTTATTTATGTATTTATTAGATATAAGTACACTGTAGCCGTCTTCACACACTCCAGAAGAGGGTGTCAGATTCTAGAGAATCTAAATCCCTCTTATGGTCTGAATATGATGTACATAAACACAGCCTCACATATACTTCTAAAAATTATAAATAGGTGGGGCCACTGAAAGGACTCAACAATTAACAGCATTGTCTCCTCTTCCAGAGAACCTGGGATCAACTACCAGCACCTAAAAGGTGGCCCATCTCCAGTTCCAGGGGATCAGACAGACAGACAGACAGACAGACAGTGATAAGGATGGCAGGCCTGCCTGGTCTTTCTTTCTTTCTTATCCTTTTTTTAAAAAAATGTTTGTTTATTTATTTATTTATTTATTTATTTATTTATTTATTTATTTATTTATTTATTTATTATTAGATATAAGTACACTGTAGCTGTTCAGACACTCCAGAAGAGGGTGTCAGATTCTGGAGAATCTAAATCCCTCTTATGGTCTGCATATGATGTACATAAACACAGCCTCACATATACTTCTAAAAATTTAAAGAAGGGTGGGGCCACTCTAAAAGCTCAACAATTAACAGCATTGTCTCCTCTTCCAGAGTACCTGGGATCAACTACCAGCAACTATATGGTGGCCCATCTCCAGTTCCAGGGGATCAGACAGACAGACATACAGACAGTGATAAGGATGGCAGGCCTGCCTGGTCTTTCTTTCTTTCTTATCCTTTTTAAAAAAATGTTTATTTATATATTTATTTATGTATTTATTAGATATAAGTACAATGTAGGTGTCTTCAGACACTCCAGCAGAGGGTGTCAGATTCTGGAGAATCTAAGTCCCTTTTATGGTCTGCATATGATGTACATAAACACAGCCTCACATATACTTCTAAAAATTTAAAGACGTGTGGGGCCACTGAGAGGGCTCAACAATTAACAGCATTGTCTCCTCTTTCAGAGAACCTGGGATAAACTACCAGCACCTTATGGTGGCCCATCTCCAGTTCCAGTGGATCAGACAGACAGACAGACAGAGAGACAGAGATATGGATGGCAGGCCTGACTGGTCTTTCTTTATTTCTTATACTTTTTAAAAAATGTTTATTTATTCTTTTATTTATTTATTTATTTATGTATTTATTAGATATAAGTACACTGTAGCCGTCTTCAGACACTCCAGAAGATGGTGTCAGATTCTGGAGAATCTAAATCCCTCTTATGGTCTGAATATGATGTACATAAACACAGCCTCACATATACTTGTAAAAATTAAAAATGGGTGGGGCCACTGAAAGGGCTCAACAATTAACAGCATTGTCTCCTCTTCCAGAGAACCTGGGATCAACTAACAGCACCTACAAGGTGGCCCATCTCCAGTTCCAGGGGATCAGACAGACAGACAGACAGACTGAGATAAGTATGGCAGGCCTGCCTGGTCTTTCTTTCTTTCTTATCCTTTTAAAATAATGTTTATTTATTTATTTATTTATTTATTTATTTATTTATTTATGTATTTATTAGATATAAGTACACTGTAGTTGTCTTCAGACACTCCAGTAGAGGGTGTCAGATTCTGGAGAAACTAAATCCCTCTTATGGTCTGCATATGATGTACATAAACACAGCCTAACATATACTTCTAAAAATTTAAAGATAGGTGGAGCCACTGAAAGGGCTCAACAATTAATAGCATTGTCTCCTCTTCCAGAGAAGCTGGGATCAACTAACAGCAACTATATGTAGGCCCATCTGCAGTTCCAAGGTATCAGACAGTCTGACAGACAGACAGACTGACAGAGATTAGGATGGCAGGCCTGCCTGGTCTTTCTTTCTTTATTATCCTTTTTAAAAAATGTTTATTTATTCATGTATTTATTAGATATAAGTACACTGTAGCTGTCTTCAGACACTCCAGAAGAGGGTGTCATATTCTTGAGAATCTAAATCCCTCTTATGGTCTGCATATGATGTACATAAACACAGCCTCGCATATACTTCTAAAAATTTAAAGATGTGTGGGGCCACTGAGAGGGCTCAACAATTAACAGCATTGTCTCCTCTTTCAGAGAACCTGGGATAAACTACCAGCACCTTATGGTGGCCCATCTCCAGTTCCAGGGGATCAGACAGACAGACAGATAGACAGAAAGACAGAGATAAGGTTGGCAGGCCTGCCTGGTCTTTCTTTATTTCTTATACTTTTTAAAATATGTTTATTTATTTATTTATTTATTTATTTATTAGATATAAGTACACTGTAGCGGTCTTCAGACACTCCATAAGAGGGTGTCATATTCTAGAGAATCTAAATCCCTCTTATGGTCTGAATATGATGTACATAAACACAGCCTCACATATACTTCTAAAAATTATAAATAGGTGGGGCCACTGAAAGGACTCAACAATTAACAGCATTGTCTCCTCTTTCAGAGAACCTGGGATAAACTACCAGCACCTTATGGTGGCCCATCCCCAGTTCCAGTGGATCAGACAGACAGACAGACAGACAGAGAGACAGAGATGAGGATGGCATGCCTGCCTGGTCTTTCTTTATTTCTTATACATTTTAAAAACTGTTTATTTATTTATTTATTTATTTATTTATTTATTTATTTATTTATTTATGTATTTATTAGATATAAGTACACTGTAGCCGTCTTCACACACTCCAGAAGAGGGTGTCAGATTCTAGAGAATCTAAATCCCTCTTATGGTCTGAATATGATGTACATAAACACAGCCTCACATATACTTCTAAAAATTATAAATAGGTGGGGCCACTGAAAGGACTCAACAATTAACAGCATTGTCTCCTCTTCCAGAGAACCTGGGATCAACTACCAGCACCTAAAAGGTGGCCCATCTCCAGTTCCAGGGGATCAGACAGACAGACAGACAGACAGACAGTGATAAGGATGGCAGGCCTGCCTGGTCTTTCTTTCTTTCTTATCCTTTTTTTAAAAAAATGTTTGTTTATTTATTTATTTATTTATTTATTTATTTATTTATTTATTTATTTATTTATTTATTTATTATTAGATATAAGTACACTGTAGCTGTTCAGACACTCCAGAAGAGGGTGTCAGATTCTGGAGAATCTAAATCCCTCTTATGGTCTGCATATGATGTACATAAACACAGCCTCCCATATACTTCTAAAAATTTAAAGAAGGGTGGGGCCACTCTAAAAGCTCAACAATTAACAGCATTGTCTCCTCTTCCAGAGTACCTGGGATCAACTACCAGCAACTATATGGTGGCCCATCTCCAGTTCCAGGGGATCAGACAGACAGACATACAGACAGTGATAAGGATGGCAGGCCTGCCTGGTCTTTCTTTCTTTCTTATCCTTTTTAAAAAAATGTTTATTTATATATTTATATATGTATTTATTAGATATAAGTACACTGTAGGTGTCTTCAGACACTCCAGAAGAGGGTGTCAGATTCTGGAGAATCTAAATCCCTTTTATGGTCTGCATATGATGTACATAAACACAGCCTCACATATACTTCTAAAAATTTAAAGACGTGTGGGGCCACTGAGAGGGCTCAACAATTAACAGCATTGTCTCCTCTTTCAGAGAACCTGGGATAAACTACCAGCACCTTATGGTGGCCCATCTCCAGTTCCAGTGGATCAGACAGACAGACAGACAGAGAGACAGAGATATGGATGGCAGGCCTGACTGGTCTTTCTTTATTTCTTATACTTTTTAAAAAATGTTTATTTATTCTTTTATTTATTTATTTATTTATGTATTTATTAGATATAAGTACACTGTAGCCGTCTTCAGACACTCCAGAAGATGGTGTCAGATTCTGGAGAATCTAAATCCCTCTTATGGTCTGAATATGATGTACATAAACACAGCCTCACATATACTTGTAAAAATTAAAAATGAGTGGGGCCACTGAAAGGGCTCAACAATTAACAGCATTGTCTCCTCTTCCAGAGAACCTGGGATCAACTAACAGCACCTACAAGGTGGCCCATCTCCAGTTCCAGGGGATCAGACAGACAGACAGACAGACTGAGATAAGTATGGCAGGCCTGCCTGGTCTTTCTTTCTTTCTTATCCTTTTAAAATAATGTATATTTATTTATTTATTTATTTATTTATTTATTTATTTATTTATTTATGTATTTATTAGATATAAGTACACTGTAGTTGTCTTCAGACACTCCAGTAGAGGGTGTCAGATTCTGGAGAAACTAAATCCCTCTTATGGTCTGCATATGATGTACATAAACACAGCCTAACATATACTTCTAAAAATTTAAAGATAGGTGGAGCCACTGAAAGGGCTCAACAATTAATAGCATTGTCTCCTCTTCCAGAGAAGCTGGGATCAACTAACAGCAACTATATGTAGGCCCATCTGCAGTTCCAAGGTATCAGACAGTCTGACAGACAAACAGACTGACAGAGATTAGGATGGCAGGCCTGCCTGGTCTTTCTTTCTTTATTATCCTTTTTAAAAAATGTTTATTTATTCATGTATTTATTAGATATAAGTACACTGTAGCTGTCTTCAGACACTCCAGAAGAGGGTGTCAGATTCTGGAGAATCTAAATCCCTCTTATGGTCTGCATATGATGTACATAAACACAGCCTCACATATACTACTAAAAATTTAACGATGGGTGGGGCCACTGAAATCGCTCAACAATTAACAGCATTGTCTCCTCTTCCAGAGAACCTGGGATCAACTACCAGCACCTATATGGTGGCCCATCTCCAGTTCCAGGGGATCAGAACGACTGATAGACAGACAGACAGAGATAGGGATGGTAGGCCTGCCTGGTCTTTATTTTTTTTCTTATCCGGTTTAAATAATGTTTGTTTATTTATTTATTTATTTATTTATTATATAAGTACACTGTAGCTGTCTTCAGACACTCCAGAAGAGGGTGTCAGATTCTGGAGTATCTAAATCCCTCTTATGGTCTGCATATGATGTACATAAACACAGACTCACATATACTTCTAAAAATTTAAAGATGGGTAGGGCCACTGATAGGGCTCAACAATTAAGAGCATTGTCTCCTCTTCCAGAGAACCTTGGATCAACTACCAGCAACTATATGGTGGCCCATCTCCAGTACCCGGGGATCAGATAGACAGACAGACAGACAGGCAGAGATATGAATGGCAGGCCTGCCTGGTCTTTCTTTCTTTCTTATCCTTTTTAAAAAATGTTTATTTATTTATTTATTTATTTATTTATTTATTTATCTATTTATTTATTAGATATAAGTACACTGTAGCTGTCTTCAGTCACTCCAGAAGAGGGTGTCAGATTCTGGAGAATCTAAATCCCTCTTATGGTCTGCATATGATGTACTTAAACACAGCCTCACATATACTTATAAATATTTAAAGAAGTGTGGGGCCACTGAAAGGGCTCAACAATTAACCGAATTGTCTCCTCTTCCAGAGAACCTTGGATCAACTACCAGAACTATATGGTGGCCCATCTCCAGTTCCCGGGGATCAGATAGACAGACAGACAGACAGACAGACAGAGATATGGATGGCAGGCCTGCCTGGTCTTTCTTTCTTTCTTATACTTTTTAAAAAATGTTTATTTATTTATTTATTTATTTATCTATTTATTTATTAGATATAAGTACACTGTAGCTGTCTTCAGACACTCCAGAAGAGGGTGTCAGATTCTGGAGAATCTAAATCCCTCTTATGGTCTGCATATGATGTACATAAACACAGCCTCACATATACCTCTAAATATTTAAAGATGGGTGGCGCCACTGAAAGGGCTCAACAATTAACAGCATTGTCTCCTCTTCCAGAGTACCTGGGATCAACTACCAGCAACTATATGGTGGCCCATCTCCAGTTCCAGGGGATCAGACAGACAGACATACAGACAGTGATAAGGATGGCAGGCCTGCCTGGTCTTTCTTTCTTTCTTATCCTTTTTAAAATAATGTTTATTTATATATTTATTTATGTATTTATTAGATATAAGTACACTGTAGCTGTCTTCAGACACTCCAGAAGAGGGTGTCAGATTCTGGAGAATCTAAATCCCTCTTATGGTCTGCATATGATGTACATAAACACAGCCTCACATATACCTCTAAATATTTAAAGATGGGTGGCACCACTGAAAGGGCTCAACAATTAACAGCATTGTCTCCTCTTCCAGAGTACATGGGATCAACTACCAGCAACTATATGGTGGCCCATCTCCAGTTCCAGGGGATCAGACAGACAGACATACAGACAGTGATAAGGATGGCAGGCCTGCCTGGTCTTTCTTTCTTTCTTATCCTTTTTAAAATAATGTTTATTTATATATTTATTTATGTATTTATTAGATATAAGTACACTGTAGCTGTCTTCAGACACTCCAGAAGAGGGTGTCAGATTCTGGAGAATCTAAATCCCTCTTATGGTCTGCATATGATGTACATAAACACAGCCTCACATATACCTCTAAATATTTAAAGATGGGTGGCGCCACTGAAAGGGCTCAACAATTAACAGCATTGTCTCCTCTTCCAGAGTACCTGGGATCAACTACCAGCAACTATATGGTGGCCCATCTCCAGTTCCAGGGGATCAGACAGACAGACATACAGACAGTGATAAGGATGGCAGGCCTTCCTGGTCTTTCTTTCTTTCTTATCCTTTTTAAAAAATGTTTATTTATTTATTTATTTATTTATTTATTTATTTATTTATTATATATAAGTACACTGTAGCTGTCTTCAGTCACTCCAGTTGAGGGTGTCAGATTCTGGAGAATCTAAATCCTCTTACAATCTGAATATGATGTACATAAACACAGCCTCACATAAACTTATAAATATTTAAAGAAGTGTGGGGCCACTGGAAGGGCTCAAAAATTAACAGCATTGTCTCCTCTTTCAGAGAACCTGGGATAAACTACCAGCACATTATTGTGGCCCATCTCCAGTTCCAGGGGATCAGACAGACAGACAGACAGAGAGACAGAGATAAGGATGGCAGGCCTGCCTGGTCTTTCTTTATTTCTTATACTTTTTAAAAAATGTTTATTTATTTATTTATTTATTTATTTATGTATTTATTAGATATAAGTACACTGTAGCTGTCTTCAGACACTCCAGAAGAGGGTGTCAGATTCTGGAGAATCTAAATCCCTCTTATGGTCTGCATATGATGTACATAAACACAGCCTCACATATAACTCTAAATATTTAAAGATGGGTGGCGCCACTGAAAGGGCTCAACAATTAACAGCATTGTCTCCTCTTGCAGAGTATTGGGATCAACTACCAGCAACTATATGGTGGCCTATCTCCAGTTTCAGGGGATCAGACAGACAGACATACAGACAGTGATAAGGATGGCAGGCCTGCCTGGTCTTTCTTTCTTTCTTATCTTTTTAAAAAAATGTTTATTTATATATTTATTCATGTATTTATTAGATATAAGTACACTGTAGCTGTCTTCATACACTCCAGAAGAGGGTGTCAGATTGTGGAGAATCTAAATCCCTCTTATGGTCTGCATATGATGTACATAAACACAGCCTCACATATACTTCTAAAAATTTAAAGATGTGTGGGGCCACTGAGAGGGCTCAACAATTAACAGCATTGTCTCCTCTTTCAGAGAACCTGGGATAAACTACCAGCACCTTATGGTGGCCCATCTCCAGTTCCCAGGGATCAGACAGACAGACAGACTGACTGACAGAGATAAGGATGGAGGCCTGCCTGGTCTTTCTTTCTTTCTTATACTTTTAAGAAATGTTTATTAATTTAAGTATGTATTTATTAGATTTATGTACAAGGTAGCTGTCTTCAGACACTCTAAAAGAGGGTGTCATCTTCTGGAGAATCTAAATCCCTCTTATGGTCTGCAAATGATGTACATAAACACAGCCTCACATATATTTCTAAAAATTTAAAGATGGGTGGGCCCACTGAAAGGGCTCAACAATTAACAGCATTGTCTGTTCTTCCAGAGAACGTGGGATCAACTACCAGCAACTATATGGTGGCCCATCTCAAGTTCCAGGGGATAAGACAGACAGACAGACAGACAGAGATAAGGATGGCAGGCCTGCCTGATTTTTCTTTCTTTCTTATCCTTTTTAAAAAATGTTTATTAATTAATTTATTTATTTATTCATTTATTCATTTATTTTTTATTTATTTATTTATTTATTTATTTATGTATTTATTAGATGTAAGTACACTGTAGCTGTCTTCAACTCTCCAGAAGAGGGTGTCAGATTCTGGAGAATCAATATCCCTCATATGGTCTGCATATGATGTACATGAACACAGCCTCACATTTACTTCTAAAAATTTAAAGATGTGTGGGGCCAATGAAAGGGATCAACAATTAACAGCATTGTCTCCTCTTATAGAGAACATGGGATCAACTACCAGCAACTATATGGTGGCCCATCTCCAGTTCCAGGGGATCAGACAGACAGACAGACAGACAGACAGATAGAGTTAAGGATGGCAGGCCTACCTGGTCTTTCATTCTTTCTTATCCTTTTTAAAAAAATGTTTATTAATTTAAGTATGTATTTATTAGATGTAAGTACACTGTAGCTGTCTTCAAACACTCCCGAAGAGGGTGTCAGATTCTGGAGAATCTATATCCCTCTTATGGTCTGCATATGATGTACATGAACACAGCCTCACATATACTTCTAAAAATTTAAAGATGGGTGGGGCCACTGAAAGGGCTCAACAATTAACAGCACTGACTCCTCTTCCAGAGAACCTGGGATCAACTACCAGCAATTATATGGTGGCCCATCTCCAGTTCCAGGGGATCAGACAGACAGACAGACAAACAAGGATGGCAGGCCTGCCTGGTCTCTCTTTCTTTATTATCCTTTTTAAAAAATGTTTATTTGTTTATTTATGAATTTATTAGATATAAGTACACTGTAGCTGTCTTCAGACACTCTAGAAGAGTGTGTCATCTTCTGGAGAATCTAAATCCCTCTTATGGTCTGCATATGATGTACATAAACACAGCCTCACATATACTTCTAAAAATTTAAAGATGGGTGGGGCCACTGAAAGGGCTCAACAATTAACAGCATTGTCTCCTCTTCCAGAGGACCTGGGATCAACTACCAGCAACTATATTGTGGCCCATCTCCAGTTCCAGGGGATCAGACAGACATACAGACAGACAGACAGACAAGGATTGCAGGCCTGCCTGGTTTTTCTTTCTTTCTTTTACTTTTTTTTTATTTATTTATTTATTTATTTATTTATTTATTTATTTATGTATTTCTTAGATATAAGTACACTGTAGCTTTCTTTAGACACTCCAGAGGAGGGTGTCAGATTCTGGAGAATGTAAATCCCTCTTATGGCCTGCATATGATGTACATAAACACAGCCTCACATATACTGAGCTGAGGTGTCACAGGCCAACTGCTGGAATTTCTGAGTACCACCTAGATAGAGAAAAGCTATGCTGTGGTTGCTTAATTTATGTATTTTATTATTTCTATTTGTTGTTTTGTTTTGTTTTATTTGTTTTTAGAGAAGTCCTCAGTCTGTAGCTCTGGCTGACCCAGGACTGCATACTTGTGTTAATTAGGGTTTCACAGCTGGGAACAGACACCAAGAGCAAGGTAAGGCATAGAAAACCCTACATTCAGTGGTGGCTCAAGCTCTTAATGAGAGCACTCTGTAGGCAGAGGCAGTCAGTTTCTGAGTTTGAGGCCACCCTGGTGAAAGACAGGGCTAGGGTAGGGGCTAGGGTGAGGAAAGAAAGAAAGAAAGAAAGAAAAGTTTATAATAAAAAGTTTTTATAAAAGTTTTATAAAAAGTGTTAAAGTTTTTAAAAATTAAAAAAAAAAAATACCAGATCACCATCACACAGCATTGGCTGTCTTCAGGTGTATCCTTTCAGCCTCCAAACAAAAAACAATGGCTGGCTGTCTTCAGGTGTATCCTATTCTCGAGTCTTATTTCCAACCTTAGAGCTGGGCTGAGCTGCCTCATTATGTAATTGCAAACCTTCCTTGGTTTGTCTTTTCCATTTCTAAGACTAACAGGCCTTTTTCTATTTATTGAATATGCTCATGACTGTCCTTTAGATATAGTAAATATAACTGTTGCTTATAAAACTTGTTTTCTAGCAATTTTTAAAGGGCAATGGCAGAGTTTATTTATAAAAAAATATTTTGCATTTATTTATTTGTGTGAGTGATGAAGCTCAGGTCTTCAAACTCGTCAGGAGGTATGATTACCTCCCCTCTCTCTCAACCCCTCTCTCTCCTCTCTCAATGATTGTGTAAGAATGTTTTGCATGTGTATGCTGTGCCCACAGACTCCAGAACAGAGTATTAGATCCCCTGGAACTGGAGATGGGCCACCATATATAATACTGGTAATTGAGCCCTGGTTCTCTGGAAGAGGAGACAATGCTCTTAATTGTTGAGCCCTCTCTGTAGCCACATCTTTCTTTTTTTTTTTTTGAGTATATGTGAGGCTGTGTTTATATACATCATATGCAGACAATAAGAATGATTTAGATTCTTCAGATTCTGACACCCTCTTCTGGACTGTCTGAAGATAGCTACAGCATACTTAAATATAATAAATAAATAAATCTTTAAAAAGAAAAGGAAAAGTAAAAAAGAAAGAACAGGCCTGCCATATGCATGTTCATAGAGGAAAATGGGAGAGACCACAATCTAACCTCAGCAGGGTGCTTCCTTCTGGATGGTAGCTCACAGATTCATCCCAGCAAGACAGGCAAATCATTGAGTTCAAGGACAGTAAGGTTCAGGACAGCCAAGGTTAGGAAGGAAAAGGGTCTATGTTGAGAATACAAACCGACAAAACAATAACTAGGAAAAAGAAGTGACAGTGTAACTTGGGGTAGGGTACCAACAAGAGAAAGCTTTCTGTTACCACTTACAAACACCAGTAGCATTGCACACTTCTGCCCAGGTCCCTGCCTTCCTTTCTAGGAATTCTAAGGATGCCAGGGGGTGGGGGAATCCAGATTAAATTTTTAAAAACAAAGACTTGGTCTTTGATGTCTATAGGAAGCCCTTTTCAGTGCCTTTAACTACCACTGAACTTTCAGGGCTGTGACTCAACTGTAACAAGGAACAGGGCTAAGAACCTGCAGCCTTTGAAAACAACTATTTTTTTAAAGTGGGGGACACAAATCAGCAGTAGAACCCCTCAGGTTCAGCCATAATACTTGTTAGGGAAAGAGCCTCAATGTCCGGAGCTGAGGTCTCATGGGTGAACTGCTTCAAGCTCTGAGTATCATTGAAAGAAAGAAAAGATATGATGTGGTTGCTTAATTTATTTATTTTATTATTTCTATTTTTTGTTTTCTTTTGTTTTGTTTTAGAAAAGGCCTCAGTCTGTAGCTATGGCTGACCTAGGACAGACTACATGTGTTAATTAGGTTTTCACAGCTGAGAAACAAACCATACCTATGTAAGACTTAGAAAACCCAACAGTCAGGGGTGGCTCGAGCTCTTAATGAGAGCACTCAGGAGGCAGAGGCAGTCAGTTTCTGAGTTCGAGGCCAGCCTGGTTAAAGACAGGGATAGGCAGGGCTAGGCAAGGCAGGGCTGGGCTAGGCTAGGCGAGGCAAGGGGCTGGGCTAGTCAAGGCAAGGGACTAGGCTAGGCTACTCAAGGGGCTAGGCAAGACAGACAGACAGAGAGAAGGACAGACAAGGATGGCAGGCCTGCCTGGTTTTTCTTTCTTTCTTATCCCTTTTAAAAAATGTTTATTTATTTATTTATTTATTTATTTCTGTATTTATTAGATATACGTACACTGTAGCTGTCTTCAGACACTCCAGAAGAGGGTGTCAGATTCAGGAGAATCTATATCCCTCTTATGGTCTGCATATGATGTACATAAACACAGCCTCACATATACTTCTAAAAATTTAAAGAAGGGTGGGGCCACCCTAAAAGCTCAACAATTAACAGCATTGTCTCCTCTTACAGAGTACCTGGGATCAACTACCAGCAACTATATGGTGGCCCATCTCCAGTTCCAGGGGATCAGACAGACAGACATACAGACAGTGATAAGGATGGCAGGCCTGCCTGGTCTTTCTTTCTTTCTTATCCTTTTTAAAAAAATGTTTATTTATTTATTTATTTATTTATTTATTTATTTATTTATGTATTTATTAGATATAAGTACACTGTAGCTGTCTTCAGACACTCCAGAAGAGGGTGTCAGATTCTGGAGAATCTAAATCCCTCTTATGGTCTTCATATGATGTACATAAACAAGGCCTCACATATACTTCTAAAAATTTAAAGATGTGTGGGGACAGTGAGAGGGCTCAACAATTAACAGCATTGTCTCCTCTTTCAGAGAACCTGGGATAAACTACCAGCACCTTATGGTGGCCCATCTCCAGTTCCAGTGGATCAGACAGACAGACAGACAGAGAGACAGAGATAAGGATGGAAGGCCTGCCTGGTCTTTCTTTATTTCTTATACTTTTTAAAAAATGTTTATTTATTTATTTATTTATTTATTTATTTATGTATTTATTACATATAAGTACACTGTAGCCGTCTTCAGACACTCCAGAAGAGGGTGTCAGATTCTGGAGAATCTAAATCCCTCTTATGATTTGAATATGATGTACATAAACACAGTCTCACATATACTTCTAATAATTAAAAATGGGTGGGGCCACTGAAAGGGCTCAACAATTAACAGCATTGTCTCCTCTTCCAGAGAACGTGGGATCAACTACCAGCACCTACAAGGTGGCCCATCTCCAGTTCCAGGGGATCAGACAGACAGGCAGACAGAGATAAGGATGGCAGGCCTGCCTGGTCTTTCTTTCTTTCTTATCCTTTTT
Source organism: Mus caroli (assembly GCF_978045245.1). Classification (NCBI taxonomy): domain Eukaryota; kingdom Metazoa; phylum Chordata; class Mammalia; order Rodentia; family Muridae; genus Mus; species Mus caroli. The sequence goes on from NW_028227630.1 coordinate 52,098, forward strand.
AAAAAATATTTATTTATTTATTTATTTATTTATTTATTTATTTATGTATTTCTTAGATATAAGTACACTGTAGCTTTCTTTAGACACTCCAGAGGAGGGTGTCAGATTCTGGTAATGTAAATCCCTCTTATGGTCTGCATATGATGTACATAAACACAGCCTCACATATACTGAGCTGAGGTGTCACAGGCCAACTTCTGGAATTTCTGAGTACCACCTAGATAGAGAAAAGCTATGCTGTGGTTGCTTAATTTATGTATTTTATTATTTCTATTTGTTGTTTTGTTTTATTTTATTTGTTTTTAGAGAAGTCCTCAGTCTGTAGCTCTGGCTGACCCAGGACTGCCTACTTGTGTTAATTAGGGTTTCACAGCTGAGAACAGACACCAAGAGCAAGGTAAGGCTTAGAAAACCCTACATTCAGTGGTGGCTCAAGCTCTTAATGAGAGCACTCTGTAGGCAGAGGCAGTCAGTTTCTGAGTTTGAGGCCACCCTGGTGAAAGACAGGGCTAGGGTAGGGGCTAGGGTGAGGAAAGAAAGAAAGGAAAGTTTATAATAAAAAGTTTTTATAAAAGTTTTATAAAAAGTGTTAAAGTTTTTAAAAATTAAAAAAAAAATACCAGATCACCATCACACAGCATTGGCTGTCTTCAGGTGTATCCTTTCAGCCTCCAAAACAAAAAACAATGGCTGGCTGTCTTCAGGTGTATCCTATTCTCGAGTCTTATTTCCAACCTTAGAGCTGGGCTGAGCTGCCTCATTATGTAATTGCAAACCTTCCTTGGTTTGTCTTTTCCATTTCTAAGACTAACAGGCCTTTTTCTATTTATTGAATATGCTCATGACTGTCCTTTAGATATAGTAAATATAACTGTTGCTTATAAAACTTGTTTTCTAGGAATTTTTAAAGGGCAATGGCAGAGTTTATTTATAAAAAAATATTTTGCATTTATTTATTTGTGTGAGTGATGAAGCTCAGGTCTTCAAACTCGTCAGGAGGTATGATTACCTCCCCTCTCTCTCAACCCCTCTCTCTCCTCTCTCAATGATTGTGTAAGAATGTTTTGCATGTGTATGCTGTGCCCACAGACTCCAGAACAGAGTATTAGATCCCCTGGAACTGGAGATGGGCCACCATATATAATACTGGTAATTGAGCCCAGGTTCTCTGGAAGAGGAGACAATGCTCTTAATTGTTGAGCCCTCTCTGTAGCCACATCTTTCTTTTTCTTTTTTTTTTTTTTTGAGTATATGTGAGGCTGTGTTTATATACATCATATGCAGACAATAAGAATGATTTAGATTCTTCAGAATCTGACACCCTCTTCTGGACTGTCTGAAGATAGCTACAGCATACTTAAATATAATAAATAAATAAATCTTTAAAAAGAAAAGGAAAAGTAAAAAAGAAAGAACAGGCCTGCCATATGCATGTTCATAGAGGAAAATGGAAGAGACCCCAATCTAACCTCAGCAGGGTGCTTCCTTCTGGATGGTAGCTCACAGTTTCATCCCAGCAAGACAGGCAAATCACTGAGTTCAAGGACAGTAAGGTTCAGGACAGCCAAGGTTAGGAAGGAAAAGGGTCTATGTTGAGAATACAAACCGACAAAACAATAACTAGGAAAAAGAAGTGACAGTGTAACTTGGGGTAGGGTACCAACAAGAGAAAGCTTTCTGTTACCACTTACAAACACCAGTAGCCTTGCACCCTTCTGCCCAGGTCCCTGCCTTCCTTTCTAGGAATTCTAAGGATGCCAGGGTGTGGGGGAATCCAGATTAACTTTTTAAAAACAAAGACTTGGTCTTTGATGTCTATAGGAAGCCCTTCTCAGTGCCTTTAACTACCACTGAACTTTCAGGGCTGTGACTCAACTGTAACAAGGAACAGGGCTAAGAACCTGCAGCCTTTGAAAACAACTATTTTTTTAAAGTGGGGGACACAAATCAGCAGTAGAACCCCTCAGGTTCAGCCATAATACTTGTTAGGGAAAGAGCCTCAATGTCCGGAGCTGAGGTCTCATGGGTGAACTGCTTCAAGCTCTGAGTATCATTGAAAGAAAGAAAAGATATGATGTGGTTGCTTAATTTATTTATTTTATTATTTCTATTTTTTGTTTTCTTTTGTTTTGTTTTAGAAAAGGCCTCAGTCTGTAGCTATGGCTGACCTAGGACAGACTACATGTGTTAATTAGGGTTTCACAGCTGAGAAACAGACCATACCTATGTAAGACTTAGAAAACCCAACAGTTAGTGGTGGCTCGAGCTCTTGATGAGAGCACTCTGGAGGCAGAGGCAGTCAGTTTCTGAGTTCGAGGCCAGCCTGGTTAAAGACAGGGATAGGCAGGGCTAGGCTAGGCAAGGGGCTGGGCTAGTCAAGGCAAGGGACTAGGCTAGGCTACTCAAGGGGCTAGGCAAGACAGACAGACAGAGAGAAAGACAGACAAAGATGGCAGGCCTGCCTGGTTTTTCTTTCTTTCTTATCCCTTTTAAAAAATGTTTGTTTATTTATTTATTTATTTATTTATTTATTTATTTATTTATGTATTTATTAGATATACTTACACTGTAGCTGTCTTCAGACACTCCAGAAGAGGGTGTCAGATTCTGGAGAATCTATATCCCTCTTATGGTCTGCATATGATGTACATACACACAGCCTCACATTTACATCTAAAAATTTAAAGATGTGTGGGTCCAATGAAAGGGATCAACAATTAACAGCATTGTCTCCTCTTATAGAGAACCTGGGATCAACTACCAGCAACTATATGGTGGCCCATCTCCAGTTCCAGGGGATCAGACAGACAGACAGGCATACAGACAGATAGAGTTAAGGATGGCAGGCCTACCTTGTCTTTCCTTCTTTCTTATCCTTTTAAAAAAATGTTTATTAATTTAAGTATGTATTTATTAGATATAAGTACACTGTAGCTGTCTTCAAACACTGCCGAAGAGGGTGTCAGAGTCTGGAGAATCTATATCCCTCTTATGGTCTGCATATGATGTATATGAACACAGCCTCACATATACTTCTAAAAATTTAAAGATGGGTGGGGCCACTGAAAGGGCTCAACAATTAACAGCACTGACTCCTCTTCCAGAGAACCTGGGATCAACTACCAGCAATTATATGGTGGCCCATCTCCAGTTCCAGGGGATCAGACAGACAGACAGACAGACAAGGATGGCAGGCCTGCCTGGTCTCTCTTTCTTTATTATCCTTTTTTAAAAATGTTTATTTGTTTATTTATGAATTTATTAGATATAAGTACACTGTAGCTGTCTTCAGACACACCAAAAGAGGGTGTCAGATTCTGGAGAATCTAAATCCCTCTTATGGTCTGCATATTCGGTACATAAACACAGCCTTGCATATACTTCTAAAAATTTAAAGATGGGTGGGGCCACTGAAAGGGCTCAACAATTAACAGCATTGTCTTCTCTTCCAGAGGACCAGGGATCAACTACCAGCAACTATATTGTGGCCCATCTCCAGTTCCAGGCGATCAGACAGACATATATACACACAGACAGACAAGGATTGCAGGCCTGCCTGGTTTTTCTTTCTTTCTTATACATTTTAAAAATGTTTATTTATTTATATATATATTTATTAGATATAAGTACACTGTAGCTGTCTTCAGACACTTCAGAAGAGGGTGTCATATTCTGGAGAATCTAAATCCCTCTTATGGTCTGCATATGATGTACATAAACACAGCCTAACATATATTTCTAAAAATTTAAAGAAGTGTAGGGCCACTCTAAAAGCTCAACAATTAACAACATTGTCTCCTCTTCCAGAGTACCTGGGATCAACTACCAGCAACTATATGGTGGCCCATCTCCAGTTCCAGGAGATCAGACAGACAGACATACAGACAGTGATAAGGATGGCAGGCCTGCCTGGTCTTTCTTTCTTTCTTATTCTTTTTTAAAAAATGATTATTTATATATTTATTTATGTATTTATTAGATATAAGTACACTGTAGCTGCTTTCAGACACTCCAGAAGAGGGTGTCAGATTCTGGAGAATCTAAATCCCTCTTATGGTCTGCATATGATGTACATAAACACAGCCTCACATATACTTCTAAAAATTTAAAGAAGGTTGGGGCCACTCTAAAAGCTCAACAATTAACAGCATTGTCTCCTCTTCCAGAGTACCTGGGATCAACTACCAGCAACTATATGGTGGCCCATCTCCAGTTCCAGGGGATCAGACAGACAGACATACAGACAGTGATAAGGATGGCAGGCCTGCCTGGTCTTTCTTTCTTTCTTATCCTTTTTTAAAAAATGTTTATTTATATATTTATTTATGTATTTATTAGATATATGTACACTGTAGCTGTCTTCAGACACTCCAGAAGAGGGTGTCAGATTCTGGAGAATCTAAATCCCTCTTATGGTCTGCATATTCGGTACATAAACACAGCCTCGCATATACTTCTAAAAATTTAAAGATGGGTGGGGCCACTGAGAGGGCTCAACAATTAACAGCATTGTCTCCTCTTTCAGAGAACCTGGGATAAACTACCAGCAACTTATGGTGGCCCATCTCCAGTTCCAGAGGATCAGACAGACAGACAGACAGAGAGACAGAGATATGGATGGCAGGCCTGCCTGGTCTTTCTTTATTTCTTATACTTTTTAAAAAATGTTTATTTATTTATTTATTTATTTATTTATTTATTTATTTATTTATTAGATATAAGTACATTGTAGCCGTCTTCAGACACTCCAGAAGAGGGTGTCAGATTCTAGAGAATCTAAATCCCTCTTATGGTCTGAATATAATGTACATAAACACAGCCTCACATATACCTCTAAATATTTAAAAATATGTGGGGCCACTGAAAGGACTCAACAATTAACAGCATTGTCTCCTCTTCCAGAGAACCTGGGATCAACTACCAGCACCTAAAAGGTGGCCCATCTCCAGTTCCAGGGGATCAGACAAACAGACAGACAGACAGAGATAAGGAGGGCAGACCTGCCTAGTTTTTCTTTCTTTCTTATGCTTTTAAAATAATGTTTATTTATTTATTTATTTATTTATTTATTTATTTATTTATGTATTTATTAGATATAAGTACACTGTAGTTGTCTTCAGACACTCCAGAAGAGGGTGTCAGATTCTGGAGAATCTAAATCCCTCTTATGGTCTGCATATGATGTACGTAAACACAGCCTAACATATACTTCTAAAAATTTAAAGATAGGTGGAGCCACTGAAAGGGCTCAACAATTAACAGCATTGTCTCTTCTTCCAGAGAACCTGGGATCAACTACCAGCACCTAAAAGGTGGACCATCTCCAGTTCCAGGGGATCAGACAGACAGACAGACTTACAGAGCTAATGATGGAGGCCTGCCTGTTCTTTCTTTCTTTCTTATACTTTTAAAAAATGTTTATTTATTTATTTATTTATTTATTTATTTATTTATGTATTTATTAGATATAAGTACACTGTAGCTGTCTTCAGACACTCTAGAAGAGGGTGTCATCTTCTGGAGAATCTAAATCGCTCTTATGGTCTGCATATGATTTACATAAACACAGCCTCACATATACTTCTAAATATTTAAAGATGGGTGGGCCCACTGAAAGGGCTCAACAATTAACACCATTGTCTCCTCTTCCAGAGAACGTGGGATCAACTACCAGCAACTATGTGGTGGCCCATCTCAAGTTGCAGGGGATCAGACAGACAGACAGACAGACAGATATAAGGATGGCAGGCCTGCCTGATTTTTCTTTCTTTCTTATCCTTTTTAAAATTGTTTATTTATTTATTTATTCATTAATTTATTTATTTATTTATTTATTTTTTTATGTATTTATTAGATATAAGTACACTGTAGCTGTCTTCAGACTCTCCAGAAGAGGGTGTCAGATTCTGGAGAATCTATATCCCTCTTATGGTCTGCATATGATGTACATAAACACAGCCTCACATATACTTCTAAAAATTTAAAGATGGTTGGGGCCACTGAAAGGGCTCAACAATTAACAGCATTGTCTCCTCTTCCAGAAGACCTGGGATCAACTACCAGCAACTATATTGTGGCCCATCTCCAGTTCCAGGCGATCAGACAGACATACATACAGACAGACAGACAAAGATTGCAGGCCTGCCTGGTTTTTCTTTCTTCTTATACATTTTAAAAATGTTTATTTATTTATATATATATTTATTAGATATAAGTACACTGTAGCTGTCTTCAGACACTTCAGAAGAGGGTGTCAGATTCTAGAGAATCTAAATCCCTCTTATGGTCTGCATATGATGTACATAAACACAGCCTCACATATACTTCTAAAAATTTAAAGATGTGTGGGGCCAATGAGAGGGCTCAACAAGTAACAGCATTGTCTTCTCTTTCAGAGAACCTGGGATAAACTACCAGCCCCTTATGGTGGCCCATCTCCAGTTCCAGTGGATCAGACAGACAGACAGACAGACAGAGAGACAGAGATAAGGATGGCAGGCCTTCCTGGTCTTTCTTTATATCTTATACTTTTAAAAAAATGTTTATTTATTTATTTATTTATTTATTTATTTATTTATTTATTTATTAGATATAAGTACACTGTAGCCATCTTCAGACACTCCAGAAGAGGGTGTCAGATTCTAGAGAATCTAAATCCCTCTTATGGTCTGAATATGATGTACATAAACACAGCCTCACATATACTTCTAAAAATTATAAATAGGTGGGGCCACTGAAAGCACTCAACAATTAACAGCATTGTCTCCTCTTCTAGAGAACCTGGGATGAACTACCAGCACCTAAAAGGTGGCCCATCTTCAGTTCCAGGGGATCAAACAGACAGAGAGACAGACAGTGATAAGGATGGCAGGCCTGCCTGGTCTTTCATTCTTATCCTTTTTTTAAAAAAATGTTTATTTATTTATTTATTTATTTATTTATTTATTTATTTATTATTAGATATAAGTACACTGTAGCTGTTCTGACACTCCCGAAGAGGGTGTCATATTCTGGAGAATCTACATCCCACTTATGGTATGCATATGATGTACATAAACACAGCCTCACATATACTTCTAAAAATTTAAAGAAGGGTGGGGCCACTCTAAAAGCTCAACAATTAACAGCATTGTCTCCTCTTCCAGAGTACCTGGGATCAATTACCAGCAACTATATGGTGGCCCATCTCCAGTTCCAGGGGATCAGACAGAGTGACATACAGACAGTGATAAGGATGGCAGGCCTGCCTGGTCTTTCTTTCTTTCTTATCCTTTTAAAAAAATGTTTATTTATATATTTATGTATGTATTTATTAGATATATGTACACTGTAGCTGTCTTCAGACACTCCAGAAGAGGGTGTCAGATTCTGGAGAATCTAAATCCCTCTTATGGTCTGCATATTCGGTACATAAACACAGCCTCGCATATACTTCTAAAAATTTAAAGATGTGTGGGGCCACTGAGAGGGCTCAACAATTAACAGCATTGTCTCCTCTTTCAGAGAACCTGGGATAAACTACCAGCACCTTATGGTGGCCCATCTCCAGTTCCAGTGGATCAGACAGACAGACAGACAGACAGAGAGACAGAGATAAGGATGGCAGGCCTGCCTGGTCTTTCTTTATTTCTTATACTTTTTAAAAATTGTTTATTTATTTATTTATTTATTTATTTATTTATTTATTTATTTATTTATGTATTTATTAGATATAAGTACACTGTAGCCGTCTTCAGACACTCCAGAAGAGGGTGTCAGATTCTAGAGAATCTAAATCCCTCTTATGGTCTGAATATGATGTACATAAACACAGCCTCACATATACGTCTAAAAATTATAAATAGGTGGGGCCACTGAAAGGACTCAACAATTAACAGCATTGTCTCCTCTTCCAGAGAACCTGGGATCAACTAACAACACCTAAAATGTGGCCCATCTCCAGTTCCAGGGGATCAGACAGACAGACAGACAGACAGTGATAAGGATGGTAGGCCTGCCTGGTCTTTCTTTCTTTCTTATCCTTTTTTTAAAAAAAATGTTTATTTATTTATTTATTTATTTATTTATATATTTATTTATTTATTATTAGATATAAGTACACTGTAGCTGTTCAGACACTCCAGAAGAGTGTGCCAGATTCTGGAGAATCTAAATCCCTCTTACAGTCTGCATATGATGTACATAAACACAGCCTCACATATACTTCTAAAAATTTAAAGATGGGTGGGCCCACTGAAAGGGCTCAACAATTAACACCATTGTCTCCTCTTCCAGAGAACGTGGGATCAACTACCAGCAACTATGTGGTGGCCCATCTCAAGTTGCAGGGGATCAGACAGACAGACAGACAGACAGAGATAAGGATGGCAGGCCTGCCTGATTTTTCTTTCTTTCTTATCCTTTTTAAAATTGTTTATTTATTTATTTATTCATTAATTAATTAATTAATTAATTTATTTATTTATTTATGTATTTATTAGATATAAGTACACTGTAGCTATCTTCAGACTCTCCAGAAGAGGGTGTCAGATTCTGGATAATCTATATCCCTCTTATGGTCTGCATATGATGTACATAAACAGAGCCTCACATATACTTCTAAAAATTTAAAGATGGGTGGGCCCACTGAAAGGGCTCAACAATTAACACCATTGTCTCCTCTTCCAGAGAACGTGGGATCAACTACCAGCAACTATGTGGTGGCCCATCTCAAGTTACAGGGGATCAGACAGACAGACCGACAGACAGAGATAAGGATGGCAGGACTGCCTGATTTTTCTTTCTTTCTTATCCTTTTAAAAATTGTTTATTTATTTATTAATTAATTTATTTATTTATTTATTTATTTATTTATTTATTTATTAGATATAAGTACACTGTAGCTGTCTTCAGACTCTCCAGAAGAGGGTGTCAGATTCTGGATAATCTATATCCCTCTTATGGTCTGCATATGATGTACATAAACACAGCCTCACATATACTTCTAAAAATTTAAAGATGGTTGGGGCCACTGAAAGGGCTCAACAATTAACAGCATTGTCTCCTCTTTCAGAGAACCTGGGATAAACTACCAGCACCTTATGGTGGCCCATCTCCAGTTCCAGTGGATCAGACAGACAGACAGACAGACAGAGGTAAGGATGGCAGGCCTGCCTGGTCTTACTTTCTTTCTAATCCCTTTTAAAAAATGTTTATTTATTTATTTATTTATTTATTTATTTATTTATTTATGTATTTATTATATATAAGTACACTGTAGCTGTCTTCAGACACTCCAGTAGAGGGTGTCAGATTCTGGAGAATCTAAATCCTCTTATAATCTGAATATGATGTACATAAACACAGCCTCACATATACTTCTAAATATTTAAAGAAGTGTGGGGCCACTGAAAGGGCTCAACAATTAAGAGCATTGTCTCCTCTTCCAGAGAACCTTGGATCAACTACCAGCAACTATATGGTGGCCCATCTCCAGTTCCCGGGGATCAGATAGACAGACAGACAGACAGGCAGGGATATGGATGGCAGGCCTGCCTGGTCTTTCTTTCTTTCTTATCCTTTTTAAAAAATGTTTATTTATTTATTTATTTATTTATTTATCTATTTATTTATTACATATAAGTACACTGTAGCTGTCTTCAGACACTCCAGAAGAGTGTGTCAGATTCTGGAGAATCTAAATCCCTCTTATGGTCTGCATATGATGTACATAAACACAGCCTCACATATACTTCTAAATATTTAAAGATGGGTAGGGCTACTGATAGGTCTCAACAATTAACAGCATTGTCTCCTCTTCCAGAGAACCTGGGATCAACTACCAACAACTTTATGGTAGCCCAACTCCAGTTCCAGGGGATCAGACAGACAGACAGACATACAAACAGAGATAAGGATGGCAGGCCTGCCAGGTCTTACTTTCTTTCTTATCCTTTTTAAAAAATGTTTATTTATTTATTTATTTATTTATTTATTTATTTATGTACTTATTACATATAAGTACACTGTAGCTGTCTTCAGACACTCCAGTATAGGGTGTCAGTTTCTGGAGAATCTAAATCCTCTTATAATCAGAATATGATGTACATAAACACAGCCTCACATATACTTCTAAATATTTAAAGAAGTGTGGGGCCACTTAAAGGGCTCAACAATTAACAGCATTGGCTCCTCTCCCAGAGAACCTTGGATCAACTACCAGCAACTATATGGTGGCCCATCTCCAGTTCCCGGGGATCAGATAGACAGACAGACAGACAGACAGAGATATGGATGGCAGGCCTGCCTGGTCTTTCTTTCTTTCTTATTTTTTTTAAAAAATGTTTATTTATTTATTTATTTATTTATCTATTTATTTATTAGATATAAGTACACTGTAGCTGTCTTCAGACACTCCAGAAGTGGGTGTCAGATTCTGGAGAATCTAAATCCCTCTTATGGTCTTCATATGATGTACATAAACACAGCCTCACATATACTTCTAAATATTTAAAGATGGGTGGCGCCACTGAAAGGGCTCAACAATTAACAGCATTTTCTCCTCTTCGAGAGAACCTGGGATCAACTACCAGCAACTATTCGTGGCCCATCTCCAGTTCCCAGGGATCAGATAGACAGACAGACAGACAGACAGAGATATGGATGGCAGGACTGCCTGTTCTTTCTTTCTGTCTTATCCTTTTTAAAAAATGTTTATTCATTTATTTATTTATTTATTTAGTAGATATAAGTACACTGTAGCTGTTCAGACACTCCAGAAGAGGGTGTCAGATTCTGGAGAATCTAAATCCCTCTTATGGTCTGCATATGATGTACATAAACACAGCCTCACATATACTTCTAAAAATTTAAAGAAGGGTGGGGCCACTCTAAAAGCTCAACAATTAACAGCATTGTCTCCTCTTCCAGAGTACCTGGGATCAACTACCAGCAACTATATGGTGGCCCATCTTCAGTTCCAGGGGATCATACAGACAGACATACAGACAGTGATAAGGATGGCAGGCCTGCCTGGTCTTTCTTTCTTTCTTATCCTTTTAAAAAAAATGTTTATTTATATATTTATTTATGTATTTATTAGATATAAGTACACTGTAGCTGTCTTCAGACACTCCAGAAGAGGGTGCCAGATTCTGGAGAATCTAAATCCCTCTTATGGTCTGCATATGATGTACATAAACACAGCCTCACATATACTTCTAAAAATTTAAAGATGTGTGGGGCCACTGAGAGGGCTCAACTATTAATAGCATTGTCTCCTCTTTCAGAGAACCTGGGATAAACTACCAGCACCTTATGGTGGCCCATCTACAGTTCCAGTGGATCAGACAGACAGACAGACAGAGAGACGGAGATAAGGATGGCAGGCCTGCCTGGTCTTACTTTCTTTCTTATCCTTTTAAAAAATGTTTATTTATTTATTTATTTATTTATTTATTTATTTATTTATTTATTTATGTATTTATTAGATATAAGTACTCTGTAGCTATTCAGACACTCCAGAAGAGGGTGTCAGATTCTGGAGAATCTAAATCCCTCTTATGGTCTGCATAAGATGTACATAAACACAGCCGAACATATACCTCTAAAAATTAAAAGATGTGTGGGGCCACTGAAAGGGCTCAACAATTAACAGCATTGTCTCCTCTTATAGAGAACCTGGGATCAACTACCAGCAACTATATGGTGGTCCATCTCCAGTTCCAGGGGATCAGACAGACAGACAGACAGACAGTGATAAGGATTGCAGGCCTGCCTGGTATTTCTTTCTTTCTTTCTTATCCTTTTTTTAAAAAAATGTTTGTTTATTTATTTATTTATTTACTTATTAGATATAAGTACACTGTAGCTGTTCAGACACTCCAGAAGAGTGTGTCAAATTCTGGAGAATCTAAATCCCTCTTATGGTCTGCATATGATGTACATAAACACAGCCTCACATATACTTCTAAAAATTTAAAGAAGGGTGGGGCCACTCTAAAAGCTCAACAATTAACAGCATTGTCTCCTCTTCCAGAGTAGCTGGGATCAACTACCAGCAACTATATGATGGCCCATCTCCAGTTCCAGGGGATCAGACAGACAGACATACAGACAGTGATAAGGATGGCAGGCCTGCCTGGTCTTTCTTTCTATCTTATCCTTTTTAAAAAAAAATGTTTATTTATATATTTATTTATGTATTTATTAGATATAAGTACACTGTAGCTGTCTTCAGACACTCCAGAAGAGGGTGTCAGATTCTGGAGAATCTAAATCCCTCTTATGGTCTGCATAAGATGTACATAAACACAGCCTCACATATACTTCTAAAAATTTAAAGATGTTTGGGGCCACTGAGAGGGCTCAACAATTAACAGCATTGTCTCCTCTTTCAGAGAACCTGGGATAAACTACCAGCACATTATGGTGGCCCATCTCCAGTTCCAGTGGATCAGACAGACAGACAGACAGAGAGACAGAGATAAGGATGGCAGGCCTGCCTGGTCTTTCTTTATTTCTTATACTTTTTAAAAAATGTTTGTTTATTTATTTACTTATTTATTTATTTATTTATTTATTTATTTATGTATTTATTAGATATAAGTACACTGTAGCCGTCTTCAGAAGCTCCAGAAGAGGGTGACAGATTCTAGATAATCTAAATCCCTCTTATGTTCTGAATATGATGTACATAAACACAGTATCACATATACTTCTAAAAATTAAAAATGGGTGGGGCCACTGAAAGGGCTCAACAATTAACAGCATTGTCTCCTCTTCCAGAGAACTTGATATCAACTACCAGCAACTACAAGGTGGCCCATCTCCAGTTCCAGGGGATCAGACAGACAGACAGACAGACAGAGATAAGGATGGCAGGCCTGTCTGGTCTTTCTTTCTTTCTTATCCTTTTAAAATAATGTTTGTTTATTTATTTACTTATTTATTTATTTATTTATTTATTTATTTATTTATTTATTTATTTATTAGATATAAGTACACTGTAGTTGTCTTCAGACACTCCAGAAGAGGGTGTCAGATTCTGGAGAATCTAAATCCCTCTTATGGTCTGCATATGATGTACATAAACACAGCCTAATATATACTTCTAAAAATTTAAAGATAGGTGGAGCCACTGAAAGGGCTCAACAATTAACAGCATTGTCTCCTCTTCCAGAGAACCTGGGATCAACTAACAGCAACTATATGGTGGCCCATCTCCAGTTCCAAGGGATCAGACAGACTGACAGACAGACAGACTGACAGAGATAAGGATGGCAGGCCTGCCTGGTCTTTCTTTCTTTCTTATCCTTTTTAAAAAATGTTTATTTATTTATTTATATTTTTATTAGATATAAGTACACTGTAGCCGTCTTCAGACACTCCAGAAGAAGGTGTCAGATTCTGGAGAATCTAAATCCCTCTTATGGTCTGCATATGATGTACATAAACACAGCCTCACATTTACTTCTTAAAATATAAAGGTGGGGGGGGGCACTGAAAGGGCTCAGCAATTAACAGCATTGTCTCCTCTTACAGAGAACCTGGGATCAAATACCTGCAACTATATGGTGGCCCATCTCCACTCCCAGGGAATCAGACAGACAGACAGAGAGACAAGGATAAGAATGGCAGGCCAGCCTGGTCTTTCTTTCTTTCTTATCCTTTTAAAAAAAATTTATTTATTTATTTATTTATTTATTTATTTATGTATTTATTAGATATAAGTACACTGTAGCTGTCTTCAGACACACCAGAAGAGGGTGTCAGATTCTGGAGAATCTAAATCCCTCTTATGGTCTGCATATGATGTACATAAACACAGCCTCACATATACTTCTAAAAATTTAAAGAAGGGTGGGGCCACTCTTAAAGCTCAACAATTAACAGTATTGTCTCCTCTTCCAGAGTACCTGGGATCAACTACCAGCAACTATATGGTGGCCCATCTTCAGTTCCATGTGATCAGACAGACAGACATACAGACAGTGATAAGGATGGCAGGCCTGCCTGGTCTTTCTTTCTTTCTTATTCTTTTAAAATAATTTTTATTTATTTATTTATATTTATTTATATATGTATTTATTAGATATAAGTACACTGTAGTTGTCTTCAGACACTCCAGAAGAGGGTGTCAGATTCTGGAGAATCTAAATCCCTCTTATGGTCTGCATATGATGTACATAAACACAGCCTAACATATACTTCTAAAAATTTAAAGATATGTGGAGCCACTGAAAGGGCTCAACAATTAACAGCATTGTCTCCGCTTCCAGAGAACCTAGGATCAACTAACAGCAACTATATGGTGGCCCATCTCCAGTTCCAAGGGATCAGAAAGACTGACAGACAGATAGACTGACAGAAATAAGGATGGCAGGCCTGCCTGGTCTTTCTTTCTTTCTCATCCTTTTTAAAAAATGTTTATTTATTTATTTATATGTTTATTAGATATAAGTACACTGTAGCCGTCTTCAGACACTCCAGAAGAAGGTGTCAGATTCTGGAGAATCAAAATCCCTCTTATGGTCTGCATATGATGTACATAAACACAGGCTCACGTTTACTTCTTAAAATTTAAAGGTGGGGGGGGCAATGAAAGGGCTCAGCAATTAACAGCATTGTCTCCTCTTTTAGAGAACCTGGGATCAACTACCTGCAACTATATGGTGGCCCATCTCCACTCCCAGGGGATCAGACAGACAGACAGACAGACAAGGATAAGTATGGCAGGCCTGCCTGGTCTTTCTTTCTTTCTTATCCTTTTTTAAAAAATTGTATTTATTTATGTATTTATTAGATATAAGTACACTGTAGCTGTCTTCAGACACCCCAGAAGAGGGTGTCAGATTCTGATGAATCTAAATCCCTCTTCTGGTCTGCATATGATGTACATAAACACAGCCTCACATAAACTTCTAAAAATTTAAAGATGGGTAGGGCCACTGAAAGGGCTCAACAATTAAGAGCATTGTCTCCTCTTCCAGAGAACCTTGGATCAACTACCAGCAACTATATGGTGGCCCATCTCCAGTTCCAGGGGATCAGACAGACAGACAGACAGACAGAGATAAGGATGGCAGGCCTGCCTGGTCTTACTTTCTTTCTTATCCTTTTTAAAAAATGTTTATTTATTTATTTATTTATTTATTTATTTATTTATTTATTTATTATATATAAGTACACTGTAGCTGTCTTCAGACACTCCAGTAGAGGTTGTCAGATTCTGGAGAATCTAAATCCTCTTATAATCTGAATATGATGTACTTAAACACAGCTCACATATACTTCTAAATATTTAAAGAAGTGTGGGGCCACTGAAAGGGCTCTACAATTAAGAGCATTGTCTCCTCTTCCAGAGAACCTTGGATCAACTACCAGCAACTATATGGTGGCCCATCTCCAGTTCCAGGGGATCAGACAGACAGACAGACAGAGATAAGGATGGCAGGCCTGCCTGGTCTTTCTTTCTTTCTTATCCTTTTTAAAAAATGTTTATTTATTTATTTATTTATTACATATAAGTACACTGTAGCTGTATTCAGACACTCCAGTAGAGGGTGTCAGATTCTGGAGAATCTAAATCCTCTTATAATCTGAATATGATGTACATAAACACAGCCTCACATATACTTCTAAATATTTAAAGAAGTGTGGGGCCACTGAAAGGGCTCAACAATTAAGAGCATTGTCTCCTCTTCCAGAGAACCTTGGATCAACTACCAGCAACTATATGGTGGCCCATCTCCAGTTCCAGGGGATCAGACAGACAGACTGACAGACAAGGATAAGTATGGCAGGCCTCTCTGGTCTTTCTTTCTTTCTTATCCTTTTTTAAAAAATTGTATTTATTTATGTATTTATTAGATATAAGTACACTGTAGCTGTCTTCAGACACCCCAGAAGAGGGTGTCAGATTCTGATGAATCTAAATCCCTCTTCTGGTCTGCACATGATGTACATAAAAACAGCCTCACATACACTTCTAAAAATTTAAAGATGGGTACGGCCACTGATAGGGCTCAACAATTAACAGCATTGTCTCCTCTTCCAGAGAACCTGGGATCAACTACCAGCAACTATATGGTAGCCCATCTCCAGTTCCAGGGGATCAGACAGACAGACAGACAGACAGACAGAAATAAGGATGGCAGGCCTGCCTGGTCTTACTTTCTTTCTATCCTTTTTAAAAAATGTTTATTTATTTATTTATTTATTTATTTATTCATTTATTTATTTATTAGATATAAGTACACTGTAGCTGTCTTCAGACACTCCAGTAGAGGGTGTCAGATTCTGGAGAATCTAAATCCTCTTATAATCTGAATATGATGTACTTAAACACAGCTCACATATACTTCTAAATATTTAAAGAAGTGTGGGGCCACTGAAAGGTTTCTACAATTAAGAGCATTGTCTCCTCTTCCAGAGAACCTTGGATCAACTACCAGCAACTATATGGTGGCCCATCTCCAGTTCCAGGGGATCAGACAAACAGACAGACAGACAGACAGAGATAAGGATGGCAGGCCTGCCTGGTCTTACTTTCTTTCTTATCCTTTTTAAAAAATGTTTATTTATTTATTTATTTATTACATATAAGTACACTGTAGCTGTCTTCAGACACTCCAGTAGAGGGTGTCAGATTCTGGAGAATCTAAATCCTCTTATAATCTGAATATGATGTACATAAACACAGCCTCACATATACTTCTAAATATTTAAAGAAGTGTGGGGCCACTGAAAGGGCTCAACAATTAAGAGCATTGTCTCCTCTTCCAGAGAACCTTGGATCAACTACCAGCAACTATATGGTGGCCCATCTCCAGTTCCCGGGGATCAGATAGACAGACAGACAGACAGGCAGAGATATGGATGGCAGGACTGCCTGGTCTTTCTTTCTTTCTTATCCTTTTTAAAAAATGTTTATTTATTTATTTATTTATGTATTTAGTAGATATATGTACACTGTATCTGTTCAGACACTACAGAAGAGGGTGTCAGATTCTGGAGAATCTAAATCCCTCTTATGGTCTGCATATGATGTACATAAACACAGCCTCACATATACTTCTAAAAATTTAAAGAAGGGTGGGGCCACTCTAAAAGCTCAACAATTAACAGCATTGTCTCCTCTTCCAGAGTACCTGGGATCAACTACCAGCAACTATATGATGGCCCATCTCCAGTTCCAGGGGATCAGACAGACAGACAGACTGACAGAGATAAGGATGGCAGGCCTGCCTGGTCTTTCTTTCTTTCTTATCCTTTTTAAAAAATGTTTATTTATTTATTTATATTTTTATTAGATATAAGTACACTGTAGCCTTCTTCAGACACTCCAGAAGAAGGTGTCAGATTCTGGAGAATCTAAATCCCTCTTATGGTCTGCATATGATGTACATAAACACAGCCTCACATTTACTTCTTAAAATATAAAGGTGGGGGGGCCACTGAAAGGGCTCAGCAATTAACAGCATTGTCTCCTCTTACAGAGAACCTGGGATCAACTACCTGCAACTATATGGTGGCCCATCTCCACTCCCAGGGGATCTGACAGACAGACAGACAGACAAGGATAAGGATGGTAGGCCAGCCTGGTCTTTCTTTCTTTCTTATCCTTTTTAAAAAAATATTTATTTATTTATTTATTTATTTATTTATTTATTTATTTATTTATTTATTTATTTATTAGATATAAGTACACTGTAGGTGTTCAGACACTCCAGAAGAGCGTGTCAGATTCTGGAGAATCTAAATCCCTCTTATGGTCTGCATATGATGTACATAAACACAGCCTCACATATACTTCTAAAAATTTAAAGAAGGGTGGGGCCACTCTAAAAGCTCAACAATTAACAGCATTGTCTCCTCTTCCAGAGTACCTGGGATCAACTACCAGCAACTATATGGTGGCCCATCTCCAGTTCCAGGGGATCAGACAGACAGACATACAGACAGTGCTAAGGATGGCAGGCCTGCCTGGTCTTTCTTTCTTTCTTATCCTTTTTAAAAAAATGTTTATTTATATATTTATTTATGTATTTATTAGATATAAGTACACTGTAGCTGTCTTCAGACACTCCAGAAGAGGGTGTCAGATTCTGGAGAATCTAAATCCCTCTTATGGTCTGCATATGATGTACATAAACACAGCCTCACATATACTTCTAAAAATTTAAAGATGTGTGGGGCCACTGAGAGGGCTCAACAATTAACAGCATTGTCTCCTCTTTCAGAGAACCTGGGATAAACTACCAGCACCTTATGGTGGCCCATCTCCAGTTCCAGTGGATCAGACAGACAGACTGACAGAGAGACAGAGATAAGGATGGCAGGCCTGCCTGGTCTTACTTTCTTTCTTATACTATTTAAAAAATGTTTATTTATTTATTTATTTATTTATTTATTTATTTATTTATTTATTAGGTATAAGTACACTGTAGCCGTCTTCAGACACTCCATAAGAGGGTGACAGATTCTAGAGCATCTAAATCCCTCTTATGGTCTGAATATGATGTACATAAACACAGCATCACATATACTTCTAAAAATTAAAAATGGGTGGGGCCACTGAAAGGGCTCAACAATTAAGAGCATTGTCTCCTCTTCCAGAGAACCTTGGATCAACTACCAGCAACTATATGGTGGCCCATCTCCAGTTCCAGGGGATCAGACAGACAGACAGACAGACAAAGATAAGGATGGCAGGACTGCCTGGTCTTACTTTCTTTCTTATCCTTTTTAAAAAATGTTTATTTATTTATTTATTTATTTATTTATTTATTTATTTATTTATTTATTTATTATATATAAGTACACTGTAGCTGTCTTCAGACACTCCAGTAGAGGTTGTCAGATTCTGGAGAATCTAAATCCTCTTATAATCTGAATATGATGTACTTAAACACAGCTCACATATACTTCTAAATATTTAAAGAAGTGTGGGGCCACTGAAAGGGCTCTAAAATTAAGAGCATTGTCTCCTCTTCCAGAGAACCTTGGATCAACTACCAGCAACTATATGGTGGCCCATCTCCAGTTCCAGGGGATCAGACAGACAGACAGACAGAGATAAGGATGGCAGGCCTGCCTGGTCTTTCTTTCTTTCTTATCCTTTTTAAAAAATGTTTATTTATTTATTTATTTATTACATATAAGTACACTGTAGCTGTCTTCAGACACTCCAGTAGAGGGTGTCAGATTCTGGAGAATCTAAATCCTCTTATAATCTGAATATGATGTACATAAACACAGCCTCACATATACTTCTAAATATTTAAAGAAGTGTGGGGCCACTGAAAGGGCTCAACAATTAAGAGCATTGTCTCCTCTTCCAGAGAACCTTGGATCAACTACCAGCAACTATATGGTGGCCCATCTCCAGTTCCCGGGGATCAGATAGACAGACAGACAGACAGGCAGAGATATGGATGGCAGGACTGCCTGGTCTTTCTTTCTTTCTTATCCTTTTTAAAAAATGTTTATTTATTTATTTATGTATTTAGTAGATATATGTACACTGTAGCTGTTCAGACACTACAGAAGAGGGTGTCAGATTCTGGAGAATCTAAATCCCTCTTATGGTCTGCATATGATGTACATAAACACAGCCTCACATATACTTCTAAAAATTTAAAGAAGGGTGGGGCCACTCTAAAAGCTCAACAATTAACAGCATTGTCTCCTCTTCCAGAGTACCTGGGATCAACTACCAGCAACTATATGGTGGCCCATCTCCAGTTCCAGGAGATCAGACAGACGGACAGACTGACAGAGATAAGGATGGCAGGCCTGCCTGGTCTTTCTTTCTTTCTTATCCTTTTTAAAAAATGTTTATTTATTTATTTATATTTTTATTAGATATAAGTACACTGTAGCCGTCTTCAGACACTCCAGAAGAAGGTGTCAGATTCTGGAGAATCTAAATCCCTCTTATGGTCTGCATATGATGTACATAAACACAGCCTCACATTTACTTCTTAAAATATAAAGGTGGGGGGGCCACTGAAAGGGCTCAGCAATTAACAGCATTGTCTCCTCTTACAGAGAACCTGGGATCAACTACCTGCAACTATATGGTGGCCCATCTCCAGTTCCAGGGGATCAGACAGACAGACAGACTGACAGAGATAAGGATGGCAGGCCTGCCTGGTCTTTCTTTCTTTCTTATCCTTTTTAAAAAATGTTTATTTATTTATTTATATTTTTATTAGATATAAGTACACTGTAGCCGTCTTCAGACACTCCAGAAGAAGGTGTCAGATTCTGGAGAATCTAAATCCCTCTTATGGTCTGCATATGATGTACATAAACACAGCCTCACATTTACTTCTTAAAATATAAAGGTGGGGGGGCCACTGAAAGGGCTCAGCAATTAACAGCATTGTCTCCTCTTACAGAGAACCTGGGATCAACTACCTGCAACTATATGGTGGCCCATCTCCACTCCCAGGGGATCTGACAGACAGACAGACAGACAAGGATAAGGATGGTAGGCCAGCCTGGTCTTTCTTTCTTTCTTATCCTTTTTAAGAAAATATTTATTTATTTATTTATTTATTTATTTATTTATTTATTTATTTATTTATTTATTTATTTATTAGATATAAGTACACTGTAGGTGTTCAGACACTCCAGAAGAGCGTGTCAGATTCTGGAGAATCTAAATCCCTCTTATGGTCTGCATATGATGTACATAAACACAGCCTCACATATACTTCTAAAAATTTAAAGAAGGGTGGGGCCACTCTAAAAGCTCAACAATTAACAGCATTGTCTCCTCTTCCAGAGTACCTGGGATCAACTACCAGCAACTATATGGTGGCCCATCTCCAGTTCCAGGGGATCAGACAGACAGACATACAGACAGTGCTAAGGATGGCAGGCCTGCCTGGTCTTTCTTTCTTTCTTATCCTTTTTAAAAAAATGTTTATTTATATATTTATTTATGTATTTATTAGATATAAGTACACTGTATCTGTCTTCAGACACTCCAGAAGAGGGTGTCAGATTCTGGAGAATCTAAATCCCTCTTATGGTCTGCATATGATGTACATAAACACAGCCTCACATATACTTCTAAAAATTTAAAGATGTGTGGGGCCACTGAGAGGGCTCAACAATTAACAGCATTGTCTCCTCTTTCAGAGAACCTGGGATAAACTACCAGCACCTTATGGTGGCCCATCTCCAGTTCCAGTGGATCAGACAGACAGACTGACAGAGAGACAGAGATAAGGATGGCAGGCCTGCCTGGTCTTACTTTCTTTCTTATACTATTTAAAAAATGTTTATTTATTTATTTATTTATTTATTTATTAGGAATAAGTACACTGTAGCCGTCTTCAGACACTCCATAAGAGGGTGACAGATTCTAGAGCATCTAAATCCCTCTTATGGTCTGCATATGATGTACATAAACACAGCCTCACATATACTTCTAAAAATTTAAAGATGTGTGGGGCCACTGAGAGGGCTCAACAATTAACAGCATTGTCTCCTCTTTCAGAGAACCTGGGATAAACTACCAGCACCTTATGGTGGCCCATCTCCAGTTCCAGTGGATCAGACAGACAGACTGACAGAGAGACAGAGATAAGGATGGCAGGCCTGCCTGGTCTTACTTTCTTTCTTATACTATTTAAAAAATGTTTATTTATTTATTTATTTATTTATTTATTTATTTATTTATTTATTAGGTATAAGTACACTGTAGCCGTCTTCAGACACTCCATAAGAGGGTGACAGATTCTAGAGCATCTAAATCCCTCTTATGGTCTGAATATGATGTACATAAACACAGCATCACATATACTTCTAAAAATTAAAAATGGGTGGGGCCACTGAAAGGGCTCAACAATTAAGAGCATTGTCTCCTCTTCCAGAGAACCTTGGATCAACTACCAGCAACTATATGGTGGCCCATCTCCAGTTCCAGGGGATCAGACAGACAGACAGACAGAGATAAGGATGGCAGGCCTGCCTGGTCTTTCTTTCTTTCTTATCCTTTTTAAAAAATGTTTATTTATTTATTTATTTATTACATATAAGTACACTGTAGCTGTCTTCAGACACTCCAGTAGAGGGTGTCAGATTCTGGAGAATCTAAATCCTCTTATAATCTGAATATGATGTACATAAACACAGCCTCACATATACTTCTAAATATTTAAAGAAGTGTGGGGCCACTGAAAGGGCTCAACAATTAAGAGCATTGTCTCCTCTTCCAGAGAACCTTGGATCAACTACCAGCAACTATATGGTGGCCCATCTCCAGTTCCCGGGGATCAGATAGACAGACAGACAGACAGGCAGAGATATGGATGGCAGGACTGCCTGGTCTTTCTTTCTTTCTTATCCTTTTTAAAAAATGTTTATTTATTTATTTATGTATTTAGTAGATATATGTACACTGTAGCTGTTCAGACACTACAGAAGAGGGTGTCAGATTCTGGAGAATCTAAATCCCTCTTATGGTCTGCATATGATGTACATAAACACAGCCTCACATATACTTCTAAAAATTTAAAGAAGGGTGGGGCCACTCTAAAAGCTCAACAATTAACAGCATTGTCTCCTCTTCCAGAGTACCTGGGATCAACTACCAGCAACTATATGGTGGCCCATCTCCAGTTCCAGGAGATCAGACAGACGGACAGACTGACAGAAATAAGGATGGCAGGCCTGCCTGGTCTTTCTTTCTTTCTTATCCTTTTAAAAAAATGTTTATTTATTTATTTATATTTTTATTAGATATAAGTACACTGTAGCCGTCTTCAGACACTCCAGAAGAAGGTGTCAGATTCTGGAGAATCTAAATCCCTCTTATGGTCTGCATATGATGTACATAAACACAGCCTCACATTTACTTCTTAAAATATAAAGGTGGGGGGGCCACTGAAAGGGCTCAGCAATTAACAGCATTGTCTCCTCTTACAGAGAACCTGGGATCAACTACCTGCAACTATATGGTGGCCCATCTCCACTCCCAGGGGATCTGACAGACAGACAGACAGACAAGGATAAGGATTGCAGGCCAGCCTGGTCTTTCTTTCTTTCTTATCCTTTTAAAAAAAATATTTATGTATTTATTTGTTTGTTTATTTATTTATGTATTTATTAGATATAAGTACACTGTAGCTGTTCAGACACTCCAGAAGAGGGTGTCAGATTCTGGAGAATCTAAATCCCTCTTATGGTCTGCATATGATGTACATAAACACAGCCTCACATATACTTCTAAAAATTTAAAGATGTGTGGGGCCACTGAGAGGGCTCAACAATTAACAGCATTGTCTCCTCTTTCAGAGAACCTGGGATAAACTACCAGCACCTTATGGTGGCCCATCTCCAGTTCCAGTGGATCAGACAGACAGACAGACAGAGAGACAGAGATAAGGATGGCAGGCCTGCCTGGTCTTACTTTCTTTCTTATACTATTTAAAAAATGTTTATTTATTTATTTATTTATTTATTTATTAGATATAAGTACACTGTAGCCGTCTTCAGACACTCCATAAGAGGGTGACAGATTCTAGAGCATCTAAATCCCTCTTATGGTCTGAATATGATGTACATAAACACAGCATCACATATACTTCTAAAAATTAAAAATGGGTGGGGCCACTGAAAGGGCTCAACAATTAAGAGCATTGTCTCCTCTTCCAGAGAACCTTGGATCAACTACCAGCAACTATATGGTGGCCCATCTCCAGTTCCAGGGGATCAGACAGACAGACAGACAGACAGAGATAAGGATGGCAGGCCTGCCTGGTCTTACTTTCTTTCTTATCCTTTTTAAAAAATGTTTATTTATTTATTTATTTATTTATTTATTTATTTATTTATTTATTATATATAAGTACACTGTAGCTGTCTTCAGACACTCCAGTAGAGGTTGTCAGATTCTGGAGAATCTAAATCCTCTTATAATCTGAATATGATGTACTTAAACACAGCTCACATATACTTCTAAATATTTAAAGAAGTGTGGGGCCACTGAAAGGGCTCTAAAATTAAGAGCATTGTCTCCTCTTCCAGAGAACCTTGGATCAACTACCAGCAATTATATGGTGGCCCATCTCCAGTTCCAGGGGATCAGACAGACAGACAGACAGAGATAAGGATGGCAGGCCTGCCTGTTCTTTCTTTATTTCTTATCCTTTTTAAAAAATGTTTATTTATTTATTTATTTATTACATATAAGTACACTGTAGCTGTCTTCAGACACTCCAGTAGAGGGTGTCAGATTCTGGAGAATCTAAATCCTCTTATAATCTGAATATGATGTACATAAACACAGCCTCACATATACTTCTAAATATTTAAAGAAGTGTGGGGCCACTGAAAGGGCTCAACAATTAAGAGCATTGTCTCCTCTTCCAGAGAACCTTGGATCAACTACCAGCAACTATATGGTGGCCCATCTCCAGTTCCCGGGGATCAGATAGACAGACAGACAGACAGGCAGAGATATGGATGGCAGGACTGCCTGGTCTTTCTTTCTTTCTTATCCTTTAAAAAATGTTTATTTATTTATTTATTTATTTATTTATTTATTTATTTATTTATTTATGTATTTAGTAGATATAAGTACACTGTAGCTGTTCAGACACTACAGAAGACTGTGTCAGATTCTGGAGAATCTAAATCTCTCTTATGGTCTGCATATGATGTACATAAACACAGCCTCACATATACTTCTAAAAATTTAAAGAAGGGTGGGGCTACTCTAAAAGCTCAACAATTAACAGCATTGTCTCCTCTTCCAGAGTACCTGGGATCAACTACCAGCAACTATATGGTGGCCCATCTCCAGTTCCAGGGGATCAGACAGACAGACAGTCTGACAGAGATAAGAATGGCAGGCCTGCCTGGTCTTTCTTTCTTTCTTATCCTTTTAAAAAAAATGTTTATTTATTTATTTATATTTTTATTAGATATAAGTACACTGTAGTCGTCTTCAGACACTCCAGAAGAAGGTGTCAGATTCTGGAGAATCTAAATCCCTCTTATGGTCTGCATATGATGTACATAAACACAGCTTCACATTTACTTCTTAAAATATAAAGGTGGGGGTGGCCACTGAAAGGGCTCAGCAATTAACAGCATTGTCTCCTCTTACAGAGAACCTGTGATCAACTACCTGCAACTATATGGTGGCCCATTTCCACTCCCAGGGGATCAGACAGACAGACAGACAGACAAGGATAAGGATGGCAGGCCAGCCTGGTCTTTCTTTCTTTCTTATCCTTTTTTAAAAAATATTTATTTATTTATTTATTTATTTATTTATTTATTTATTTATTTATTTATTTATTTATTTATTTATTTATTAGATACAAGTACACTGTAGCTGTTCAGACACTCCAGAAGAGGGTGTCAGATTCTGGAGAATCTAAATCCCTCTTATGGTCTGCATATGATGTACATAAACACAGCCTCACATATACTTCTAAAAATTTAAAGAAGGGTGGGACCACTCTAAAAGCTCAACAATTAACAGCATTGTCTCCTCTTCCAGAGTACCTGGGATCAACTACCAGCAACTATATGGTGGCCCAGCTCCAGTTCCAGGGGATCAGACAGACAGACATACAGACAGTGATAAGGATGGCAGGCCTGCCTGGTCTTTCTTTCTTTCTTATCCTTTTAAAAAAAATGTTTATTTATATTTTTATTTATGTATTTATTAGATATAAGTACACTGTAGCTGTCTTCTGACACTCCAGAAGAGGGTGTCAGATTCTGGAGAATCTAAATCCCTCTTATGGTCTGCATATGATGTACATAAACACAGCCTCACATATACTTCTAAAAATTTAAAGATGTGTGGGGCCACTGAGAGGGCTCAACAATTAACAGCATTGTCTCCTCTTCCAGAGAACTTAGGATCAACTACCAGCAACTGCAAGGTGGCCCATCTCCAGTTCCAGGGGATCAGACAGACAGACAGACAGACAGAGATTAGGATGGCAGGCCTGCCTGGTCTTTCTTTCTTTCTTATTCTTTTAAAATAATGTTTATTTATTTATTTATATTTATTTATACATGTATTTATTAGATATAAGTACACTGTAGTTGTCTTCAGACACTCCAGAAGAGGGTGTCAGATTCTGGAGAATCTAAATCCCTCTTATGGTCTGCATATGATGTACATAAACACAGCCTAACAAATACTTCTAAAAATTTAAAGATATGTGGAGCCACTGAAAGTGCTCAACAATTAACAGCATTGTCTCCTCTTCCAGAGAACCTAGGATCAACTAACAGCAACTATATGGTGGCCCATCTCCAGTTCCAAGGGATCAGACAGACTGACAGACAGATAGACTGACAGAAATAAGGATGGCAGGCCTGCCTGGTCTTTCTTTCTTTCTCATCCTTTTTAAAAAATGTTTATTTATTTATTTATATGTTTATTAGATATAAGTACACTGTAGCCGTCTTCAGACACTCCAGAAGAAGGTGTCAGATTCTGGAGAATCAAAATCCCTCTTATGGTCTGCATATGATGTACATAAACACAGGCTCACGTTTACTTCTTAAAATTTAAAGGTGGGGGGGGCACTGAAAGGGCTCAGCAATTAACAGCATTGTCTCCTCTTTTAGAGAACCTGGGATCAACTACCTGCAACTATATGGTGGCCCATCTCCAATCCCAGGGGATCAGACAGACAGACAGACAGACAAGGATAAGTATGGCAGGCTGCATGGTCTTTCTTTCTTTCTTATCCTTTTTAAAAAAATTGTATTTATTTATGTATTTATTAGATATAAGTACACTGTAGCTCTCTTCAGACACCCCAGAAGAGGGTGTCAGATTCTGATGAATCTAAATCCCTCTTCTGGTCTGCATATGATGTACATAAACACAGCCTCACATACACTTCTAAAAATTTAAAGATGGGTAGGGCCACTGATAGGGCTCAACAATTAACAGCATTGTCTCCTCTTCCAGAGAACCTGGGATCAACTACCAGCAACTATATGGTAGCCCATCTCCAGTTCCAGGGAATCAGACAGACAGACAGACAGACAGACAGAAATAAGGATGGCAGGCCTGCCTGGTCTTACTTTCTTTCTATCCTTTTTAAAAAATGTTTATTTATTTATTTATTTATTTATTTATTTATTTATTTATTATATATAAGTACACTGTAGCTGTCTTCAGACACTCCAGTAGAGGGTGTCAGATTCTGGAGAATCTAAATCCTCTTATAATCTGAATATGATGTACTTAAACACAGCTCACATATACTTCTAAATATTTAAAGAAGTGTGGGGCCACTGAAAGGTTTCTACAATTAAGAGCATTGTCTCCTCTTCCAGAGAACCTTGGATCAACTACCAGCTACAATATGGTGGCCCATCTCCAGTTCCAGGGGATCAGACAGACAAACAGACAGACAGACAGAGACAAGGATGGCAGGCCTGCCTGGTCTTACTTTGTTTCTTATCCTTTTTAAAAAATGTTTATTTATTTATTTATTTATTACATATAAGTACACTGTAGCTGTCTTCAGACACTCCAGTAGAGGGTGTCAGATTCTGGAGAATCTAAATCCTCTTATAATCTGAATATGATGTACATAAACACAGCCTCACATATACTTCTAAATATTTAAAGAAGTGTGGGGCCACTGAAAGGGCTCAACAATTAAGAGCATTGTCTCCTCTTCCAGAGAACCTTGGATCAACTACCAGCAACTATATGGTGGCCCATCTCCAGTTCCCGGGGATCAGATAGACAGACAGACAGACAGGCAGAGATATGGATGGCAGGGCTGCCTGGTCTTTCTTTCTTTCTTATCCTTTTTAAAAAATGTTTATTTATTTATTTATTTATTTATTTAGTAGATATATGTACACTGTAGCTGTTCAGACACTACAGAAGAGGGTGTCAGATTCTGGAGAATCTAAATCCCTCTTATGGTCTGCATATGATGTACATAAACACAGCCTCACATATATTTCTAAAAATTTAAAGAAGGGTGGGGCCACTCGAAAAGCTCAACAATTAACAGCATTGTCTCCTCTTCCAGAGTACCTGGGATCAACTACCAGCAACTATATGGTGGCCCATCTCCAGTTCCAGGGGATCAGACAGACAGACAGTCTGACAGAGATAAGGATGGCAGGCCTGCCTGGTCTTTCTTTCTTTCTTTCTTATCCTTTTTAAAAAAATGTTTATTTATTTATTTATATTTTTATTAGATATAAGTACACTGTAGCCGTCTTCAGACACTCCAGAAGAAGGTGTCAGATTCTGGAGAATCTAAATCCCTCTTATGGTCTGCATATGATGTACATAAACACAGCTTCACATTTACTTCTTAAAATATAAAGGTGGGGGTGGCCACTGAAAGGGCTCAGCAATTAACAGCATTGTCTCCTCTTACAGAGAACCTGTGATCAACTACCTGCAACTATATGGTGGCCCATTTCCACTCCCAGGGGATCAGACAGACAGACAGACAGACAAGGATAAGGATGGCAGGCCAGCCTGGTCTTTCTTTCTTTCTTTTCCTTTTTAAAAAATATTTATTTATTTATTTATTTATTTATTTATTTATTAGATACAAGTACACTGTAGCTGTTCAGACACTCCAGAAGAGGGTGTCAGATTCTGGAGAATCTAAATCCCTCTTATGGTCTGCATATGATGTACATAAACACAGCCTCACATATACTTCTAAAAATTTAAAGAAGGGTGGGGCCACTCTAAAAGCTCAACAATTAACAGCATTGTCTCCTCTTCCAGAGTACCTGGGATCAACTACCAGCAACTATATGGTGGCCCAGCTCCAGTTCCAGGGGATCAGACAGACAGACATACAGACAGTGATAAGGATGGCAGGCCTGCCTGGTCTTTCTTTCTTTCTTATCCTTTTTAAAAAAATGTTTATTTATATATTTATTTATGTATTTATTAGATATAAGTACACTGTAGCTGTCTTCTGACACTCCAAAAGATGGTGTCAGATTCTGGAGAATCTAAATCCTTCTTATGGTCTGCATATGATGTACATAAACACAGCCTCACATATACTTCTAAAAATTTAAAGATGTGTGGGGCCACTGAGAGGGCTCAACAATTAACAGCATTGTCTCCTCTTTCAGAGAACCTGGGATAAACTACCAGCACCTTATCGTGGCCCATCTCCAGTTCCAGTGGATCAGACAGACAGACAGACAGAGAGACAGAGATAAGGATGGCAGGCCTGCCTGGTCTTACTTTCTTTCTTATACTTTTTAAAAAATGTTTATTTATTTATTTATTTATTTATGTATTTATTAGATATAAGTACACTGTAGCCGTCTTCAGACACTCCATAAGAGGGTGACAGATTCTAGAGCATCTAAATCCCTCTTATGGTCTGAATATGATGTACATAAACACAGCATCACATATACTTCTAAAAATTAAAAATGGGTGGGGCCACTGAAAGGGCTCAACAATTAACAGCATTGTCTCCTCTTCCAGAGAACCTGGGATCAACTACCAGCAACTACAAGGTGGCCCATCTCCAGTTCCAGGGGATCAGACAGACAGACA
Organism: Mus caroli; assembly: GCF_978045245.1. Classification (NCBI taxonomy): domain Eukaryota; kingdom Metazoa; phylum Chordata; class Mammalia; order Rodentia; family Muridae; genus Mus; species Mus caroli. The sequence goes on from NW_028227630.1 coordinate 81,640, forward strand.
GACAGACAGAGATTAGGATTGCAGGCCTGCCTGGTCTTTCTTTCTTTCTTATCCTTTTAAAATAATGTTTATGTATTCATTTATATTTATTTATATATGTATTTATTAGATATAAGTACACTATAGTTGTCTTCAGACACTCCAGAAGAGGGTGTCAGATTCTGGAGAATCTAAATCCCTCTTATGGTCTGCATATGATGTACATAAACACAGCCTAACATATACTTCTAAAAATTTAAAGATAGGTGGAGCCACTGAAAGGGATTAACAATTAACAGCATTGTCTCCTCTTCCAGAGAACCTGGGATCAACTAACAGCAAATATATGGTGTCCCATCTCCAGTTCCAAGGGATCAGACAGACTGACAGACAGACAGACTGACAGAGATAAGGATGGCAGGCCTGCCTGGTCTTTCTTTCTTTCTTATCCTTTTTAAAAAATGTTTATTTATTTATTTATATGTTTATTAGATATAAGTACACTGTAGCCGTCTTCAGACACTCCAGAAGAAGTTGTCAGATTCTGGAGAATCTAAATCCCTCTTATTGTCTGCATATGATGTACATAAACACAGCCTCACGTTTACTTCTTAAAATTTAAAGATGGGAGGGGGGCCACTGAAAGGGCTCAGCAATTAACCACATTGTCTCCTCTTACAGAGAACCTGGGATCAACTACCTGCAACTATATGGTGGCCCATCTCTACTCCCAGGGGATCAGACAGACAGACAGACAGACAAGGATAAGTATGGCAGGCCTGCATGGTCTTTCTTTCTTTCTTATCTTTTTAAAAAAAATGTATTTATTTATGTATTAATTAGATATAAGTACACTGTAGCTGTCTTCAGACACTCCCGAAGAGGGTGTCAGATTCTGATGAATCTAAATCCCTCTTCTGGTCTGCATATGATGTACATAAACACAGCCTCACATACACTTCTAAAAATTTAAAGATGGGTAGGGCCACTGATAGGGCTCAACAATTAACCGCATTGTCTCCTCTTCCAGAGAACCTGGGATCAACTACCAGCAACTATATGGTAGCCCATCTCCAGTTCCAGGGGATCAGACAGACAGACAGACAGACAGAGATAAGGATGGCAGGCCTGCCTGGTCTTACTTTCTTTCTTATCCTTTTTAAAAAATGTTTATTTATTTATTTATTTATTACATATAAGTACACTGTAGCTGTCTTCAGACACTCCAGTAGAGGGTGTCAGATTCTGGAGAATCTAAATCCTCTTATAATCTGAATATGATGTACATAAACACAGCCTCATATACTTCTAAATATTTAAAGAAGTGTGGGGCCACTGAAAGGGCTCAACAATTAAGAGCATTGTCTCCTCTTCCAGAGAACCTTGGATCAACTACCAGCAAGTATATGGTGGCCCATCTCCAGTTCCCGGGGATCAGATAGACAGACAGACAGACAGGCAGAGATATGGATGGCAGGACTGCCTGGTCTTTCTTTCTTTCTTATCCTTTTTAAAAAATGTTTATTTATTTATTTATTTATGTATTTAGTAGATATAAGTACACTGTAGCTGTTCAGACACTACAGAAGAGGGTGTCAGATTCTGGAGAATCTAAATCCCTCTTATGGTCTGCATATGATGTACATAAACACAGCCTCACATATACTTCTAAAAATTTAAAGAAGGGTGGGGCCACTCTAAAAGCTCAACAATTAACAGCATTGTCTCCTCTTCCAGAGTACCTGGGATCAACTACCAGCAACTATATGGTGGCCCATCTCCAGTTCCAGGGGATCAGACAGACAGACATACAGACAGTGCTAAGGATGGCAGGCCTGCCTGGTCTTTCTTTCTTTCTTATCCTTTTTAAAAAATGTTTATTTATATATTTATTTATGTATTTATTAGATATAAGTACACTGTAGCTGTCTTCAGACACTCCAGAAGAGGGTGTCAGATTCTGGAGAATCTAAATCCCTCTTATGGTCTGCATATGATGTACATAAACACAGCCTCACATATACTTCTAAAAATTTAAAGATGTGTGGGGCCACTGAGAGGGCTCAACAATTAACAGCATTGTCTCCTCTTCCAGAGAACCTGGGATCAACTACCAGCACCTACAAGGTGGCCCATCTCCAGTTCCAGGGGATCAGACAGACAGACAGAGAGACAGAGATAAGGATGGCAGGCCTGCCTGGTCTTTCTTTCTTTCTTATCCTTTTTAAAAAATATTTATTTATTTATTTATTTTTTTTATGTATTTCTTAGATATAAGTACACTGTAGCTTTCTTTAGACACTCCAGAGGAGGGTGTCAGATTCTGGAGAATGTAAATCCCTCTTATGGTCTGCATATGATGTACATAAACACAGCCTCACATATACTGAGCTGAGGTGTCACAGGCCAACTGCTGGAATTTCTGAGTACCACCTAGAGAGAGAAAAGGTATGCTGTGTTTGCTTAATTTTTGTATTTTATTATTTCTATTTGTTGTTTTGTTTTGTTTTATTTGTTTTTAGAGAAGTCCTCAGTCTGTAGCTCTGGCTGACCCAGGACTGCCTACTTGTGTTAATTAGGGTTTCACAGCTGAGAATAGACACCAAGAGCAAGGTAAGGCTTAGAAAACCCTACATTCAGTGGTGGCTCAAGCTCTTAATGAGAGCACTCTGTAGATAGAGGCAGTCAGTTTCTGAGTTCGAGGCCACCCTGGTGAAAGACAGGGCTAGGGTAGGGGCTAGGGTGAGGAAAGGAAGAAAGGAAAGAAGAAAGGAAGAAAGAAAGAAAAAGTTTTTATAAAAGTTTTATAAAAAGTGTTAAAGTTTTTAAAAATTAAAAAAAAAATACCAGATCACCATCACACAGCATTGGCTGTCTTCAGGTGTATCCTTTCAGCCTCCAAAACAAAAAACAATGGCTGGCTGTCTTCAGGTGTATCCTATTCTCGAGTCTTATTTCCAACCTTAGAGCTGGGCTGAGCTGCCTCATTATGTAATTGCAAACCTTCCTTGGTTTGTCTTTTCCATTTCTAAGACTAACAGGCCTTTTTCTATTTATTGAATATGCTCATGACTGTCCTTTAGATATAGTAAATATAACTGTTGCTTATAAAACTTGTTTTCTAGGAATTTTTAAAGGGCAATGGCAGAGTTTATTTATAAAAAAATATTTTGCATTTATTTATTTGTGTGAGTGATGAAGCTCAGGTCTTCAAACTCGTCAGGAGGTATGATTACCTCCCCTCTCTCTCAACCCCTCTCTCTCCTCTCTCAATGATTGTGTAAGAATGTTTTGCATGTGTATGCTGTGCCCACAGACTCCAGAACAGAGTATTAGATCCCCTGGAACTGGAGATGGGCCACCATATATAATACTAGTAATTGAGCCCAGGTTCTCTGGAAGAGGAGACAATGCTCTTAATTGTTGAGCCCTCTCTATAGCCACATCTTTCTTTCTTTCTTTTTTTTTTTTGAGTTTATGTGAGGCTGTGTTTATATACATCATATGCAGACAATAAGAATGATTTAGATTCTTCAGAATCTGACACCCTCTTCTGGACTGTCTGAAGATAGCTACAGCATACTTAAATATAATAAATAAATAAATCTTTAAAAAGAAAAGGAAAAGTAAAAAAGAAAGAACAGGCCTGCCATATGCATGTTCATAGAGGAAAATGGAAGAGACCCCAATCTAACCTCAGCAGGGTACTTCCTTCTGGATGGTAGCTCACAGTTTCATCCCAGCAAGACAGGCAAATCACTGAGTTCAAGGACAGTAAGGTTCAGGACAGCCAAGGTTAGGAAGGAAAAGGGTCTATGTTGAGAATACAAACCGACAAAACAACAACTAGGAAAAAGAAGTGACAGTGTAACTTGGGGTAGGGTACCAACAAGAGAAAGCTTTCTGTTACCACTTACAAACACCAGTAGCCTTGCACCCTTCTGCCCAGGTCCCTGCCTTCCTTTCTAGGCATTCTAAGGATGCCAGGGGGTGGGGGAATCCAGATTAACTTTTTAAAAACAAAGACTTGGTCTTTGATGTCTATAGGAAGCCCTTCTCAGTGCCTTTAACTACCACTGAACTTTCAGGGCTGTGACTCAACTGTAACAAGGAACAGGGCTAAGAACCTGCAGCCTTTGAAAACAACTATTTTTTTAAAGTGGGGGACCCAAATCAGCAGTAGAACCCCTCAGGTTCAGCCATAATACTTGTTAGGGAAAGAGACTCAATGTCCGGAGCTGAGGTCTCATGGGTGAACTGCTTCAAGCTCTGAGTATCATTGAAAGAAAGAAAAGATATCATGTGGTTGCTTAATTTATTTATTTTATTATTTCTATTTTTTGTTTTCTTTTGTTTTGTTTTAGAAAAGGCCTCAGTCTGTAGCTATGGCTGACCTAGGACAGACTACATGTGTTAATTAGGGTTTCACAGCTGAGAAACAGACCATACCTATGTAAGACTTAGAAAACCCAACAGTCAGTGGTGGCTCGAGCTCTTAATGAGAGCACTCTGGAGGCAGAGGCAGTCAGTTTCTGAGTTCGAGGCCAGCCTGGTTAAAGACAGGGATAGGCAGGGCTAGGCAAGGCAGGGCTGGGCTAGGCTAGGCTAGGCAAGGGGCTGGGCTAGTCAAGGCAAGGGACTAGGCTAGGCTACTCAAGGGGCTAGGCAAGACAGACAGACAGAAAGAAAGACAGACAAGGATGGCAGGCCTGCCTGGTTTTTCTTTCTTTCTTATCCCTTTTAAAAAATGTTTATTTATTTATTTATTTATTTATTTATTTATTTATTTATGTATTTATTAGATATAAGTACACTGTAGCTGTCTTCAGACACTCCAGAAGAGAGTGTCAGATTCTGGAGAATCTATATCCCTCTTATGGTCTGCATATGATGTACATAAACACAGCCTCACATTTACTTCTAAAAATTTAAAGATGTGTGGGGCCAATGAAAGGGATCAACAATTAACAACATTGTCTCCTCTTATAGAGAACCTGGGATCAACTACCAGCAACTATATGGTGGCCCATCTCCAGTTCCAGGGGATCAGACAGACAGACAGACATACAGACAGATAGAGTTAAGAATGGCAGGCCTACCTGGTCTTTCATTCTTTCTTATCCTTTTTAAAAAATGTTTATTAATTTAAGTATGTATTTATTAGATTTAAGTACATTGTAGCTGTCTTCAAACACTCCCGAAGAGGGTGTCAGATTCTGGAGAATCTATATCCCTCTTATGGTCTGCATATGATGTACATGAACACAGCCTCACATATACTTCTAAAAATTTAAAGATGGGTGGGGCCACTGAAAGGGCTCAACAATTAACAGCACTGACTCATCTTCCAGAGAACCTGGGATTGAAAGAAGAAAAGCTGAACTCTCCATGAACTCTCCAACTCAGAGTTCTCTTACCCCTCCCATCTAGAGGTTGTTCCCGGAACACACCTGAACTTTTTACCTCAGAGTACATTCTTGAACTCTTCACCCCAGAGTCCGACCCCTCCCAAGTGAGAACGGTTCCAGGAGCATTTCTGAGATAAGGGTCTCCTGGAGCGAACTCAGTCCAACCCCTCCTAACTGAAGACTGTTCCAAGAACATTTTTGAGATAGGGGCCTCCTGGTACTACCCCAGAATGTTCCAATAGATCGAGTACATTGCCAAAATATAGGACACGACCCCTTGGTTATGTAAAGCTCCTTGACAGAACACCTTGGTGACGTAAAACTTGTACTTTTCTCCTTACCCTTCTCCTATAAAAGCCTGTGACAAGTCTGGGCCAATTGCCGAATCTCCTCTGCACCTTGCTGGCTGCATGAGTTTCGACCCCAGATATCTGGTATATGTGCTTTTTGTGTGCTTTCTTGTCGTTGCTGTATTAAATCTTACTCTCTATACATCTTAAGTTCGGTCTCAGTGTCTTCTTGGGTGCGCGGCTGACCCGAGGCTTGAGTAAGTGCCTCCCTTTGGGAGTCCTGGAGTCTTTCATTTGGTGCATTGGCCGGGAATCAGCGTGACCACCCAGAAGTCCTGGACCCACTCAGAAGTAAGATTTACTGTTCTGTTTGGTCTGGTGTCTGTGTTCTGTTTCTGGAGACCAGGAGAGTCTCAATCTTGGGCCTTGGAGAGGCCATCTGAATCTGTATCTGGTGCGATCGCAGTTCTGGTTTTGCGTGACGCTCTGTGCTCAGTACGAGCACCAGAGACCGTGCTCCGGGAGCTGGAGACCAGGCAGGTCTCAATAGAGAGCGCGGGGTGGGTAGAGATAGACGTGTCTGGTGCCCACCGTCCGATCGCCCTGGGGGACGCCCCAGGAAGACAAGGGGAGGGCCAAGGACGCTTGGCGGACCCCTCTGAAGGCCGAGAGACCATCACTTTGGTGGAAGGTCTAAGCCGGCCGGCCTTGGAAAGGCCATCTGATTCTGTAAGTTGCCTGTGGGCGACGCGAGGTCGCCGCCGTTTTTGGTTTTTTCTTTTTGTCTCAAGTCTTGTGTCTGCTCTTGTTGTGTTTGCTATTATTCTAGAAATGGGACAATCTGCTGGGTGTGTAAGTGTGGAACTGCTGCATTTGTGTATTCTGAGATTGTGGGTTTATTCTGGCAGTGGCTGTGAGAGGACGGCTGTCTATGGCCTCACAGTCTGCACCCCAAAAAGATGTTTCAAGGGAGACCCTGGAAGGAGTGCCCAGGGTACAGAACAGTCAAAAAGACCTGGCTGTTGCCTGGCAGAGTGAAGGAGAGAGAGAGAGTGTTCTCTCTGCCAGAGCGGGAGTGGATGTGGAATCCCACCCCTATCAGGAAAAAGAGTCAATGTGGAATCCGACCCCGTCAGAAAGTGGCGTTTGGCTGGTTGTGTTTTGGTCACGTGACAGACTGTGTGTGTGTGTGTGTGTGTTAACCCTTTGCCGACTGTAGACTTGGACTGACGTCAGGACAGAATTTGTCAGCAATGGTTTTAAAAAAAGGAAAAAAAGAGAAAAAAAAACCACCAGGCCGGTCCTCCCCAGGCTGCTCAAAAGAGCTCTGAAATCCAGAGCTGCAGCAGTGGTGCTGAGGTTCTGAGTTCTGCAGACACAGCAGCAACGGAGGCTGTCTGTGCCCTGCGAGTGAGTTGTAAAATGCTGATAGTAAGTGCGGCGGCCTGTCAGACCCGCCTGGCGCCCCGGAATAGCCGTGAAGCCTGCCACAGCTGGGGAGGGGCCAACTGTGGCCGCCGTCCCTCCTTTGGCTTCCCCCTGGAGTCTGCCCGCACTCCCTTGTGTCTGTGCGCCCGCCGTGGGGCACACAGAGAAGTTCCCCCGCCCTGCCGCGCAGGCGCCTTGCGTTTCCAAAGCTCGGGAGGCTGCCGTTGCCTCTGGCCAAGAGAGCTCCGTGGATGCCTGTGTGTGGGGTGGCGGACGCCGCCGCCTCCGGGGGCTCAAGCCATGCCGGAAAACAAGTGGTTAAATTCCCCCTCCCTGCCAGTGTTTGTTTGCCACTCCCACATTTCGCCGTGGCGCGGCGGAGACTCGGCGCTTGGCTCCTCCCTGTCCATTCGCCGTTACTGAGAAAATCCTGGTTAGTTTCTTTCCCTCCGCTGACTAGTATGCTTGAGTTCAGCGGGTTGCCGCGTCTGATCTGAGGACGCCACAAGGTTCCCTGGTTGCTTCTCATTTCCCTGTCCCCTGTATCCTGTCTCTTGTTAACTGTTAACAGAAAAAATTGTGTTCATTTTGAGATATCAGTGTGCAGCCAGATGTAAGAGCTGCACCCCCTTCTCTGCCCCGTGTGTTTTCTCTTCTCAGGCATCGCCCTGAGCTGCTAGCAGTGAATATGTTTTAAGCTCCGGTGAGGGAGATATACAAGGTAAGGAGCACCTACGAGTCTAACTGCCAGGCTCTGATGAAGGATAGAGGTCTGCAAAGAAGAACTGAGAGCAAAGCTTCAGCAGACTCAAAAGAAATAGGTTAACAGTAAAAAGAGGTAAACTATGAAAAAAGTTAAGTGACAGAATATAGATGTAATAATTAGATAACATTCAAAGTAAGCAAAGACAAGAAAGAGATATATATAGATAGAAAGAGAGACATTATATGAGATCTCCATTGCAGTTAAGAAATAGGAGCAAAGAGAGATAAATGACAAAGACTAGAACCGAGCAAAGTGACACTTGCTAATAATACTAGCACTTAGAGATGATCTGTAAGAAATAAGGAGCCAGAAAATTTTCTAAAAAAGATAAGAGAAATGAAATGCTGGTCACAAACGTCAGGGAAACTAGAAAACTTAGTACCTGGCAACAAGAAATCCTGAAAAATTAGAAAATTATACACTTACACTGAAGGACCCCAAATATGGAGAGACCACCTGAAAAAAGTAGAAAATTAAAAATTCACACTGAAGGACCCAGAATTGCGAAAGAACTTGAAAAACATCGAAAATGAATAAATCACACTGTAGGACCCAGAATATGCCTAGAAACCCTGAAAACATGGAAAATTAAAAATACATGCTGTAGGACCCACAATATGGCGAGAAACTCTGAAAAAATTAGAAAATTACAAACTCACACTGAAGGACCCCAAATATGGCTAGAAAACCTGAAAATGTGAAAAATGAGAAAATCACACTGCAGGACCCAGAATATGCCGAGAAACCCTGAAAAACATGAAAATTAAAAATTCACACTGTTGGACACAGAATATGGCGAGAAATACTGAAAAACGTGGAAAATTTAAAATTCACACTGAAGGTCCTGGAATATGTCAAGAAAAGCTAAAAAACATTGATAAGAGAAAAATCACACTGTAGGACCCAGAATATGACTGAAAAACCTGAAAAACGTGGAAAATTAAAAATTAACTCTAAAGTGCCCAGCATATGGCGAGAAAACCTGAAAAACGAGGAAAACTCAAAACTCACGCTGTAGGACACAGAATATGTCGAGAAACCCTGAAAAATTAGAAAATTAAAAACTCACACTGAAGAAACCCAAATATGGCAAGAGAACCTGAAAAATGTAGAAAATTAAAAATTCACACTGAAGGAACCAGAACATGGCAATAAAACCTGAAAAACGAGGAAAATTCAAAACTCACTATGTAGGACCCAGAATATGGCAAGAAAACCTGAAAAAGGAGGAAAACTCAAAACTCACACTGTAGAACCCAGAATATGGCGAGAAAACCTGAAAAAGGTGGAAAACGAGAATAATCACACTGTAGGACCGAGATTTGGAAAAAAAATTGAAAAACGTCGAAAATGAGAAAATCACACTGTAGGACCCAGAATATGCTGAGAAACCCTGAAAAATGTGGAAAATTAAAAATACACGCTGTAGGACCCAGAATATGGCTAGAAACCCTGAAAAAAGTAGAAAATTACAAACTCACACTGAAGACCCCTAATATGTCCAGAAATCCTGAAAAAGGTGGAAAATGAGAAAATCACTCTGTAGGACCCAGAATTGGGAAAAAAACTGAAAAATGTCGTAAATGAGAAAAATCACACTGTAGGACCCAGAATATGACAAAAAAAAAACCTGAAAAACGTGGAAAATTAAAAATACACGCTGTAGGACAGAGAATATGCCAAGAAACCCTGAATAACGTGAAAATTAACGATTCACAATGTTGGACAAAGAATATGGCGAGAAACCATGAAAAAAGTGGAAAATTAAAAATTCACACTGTATTACGCAAAATATGGAAAGAAATACTGAAAAACGTGAAAATTAAAAATTCACACTGAAGGACCTGGAATATGGCAAGAAAACCTGAAAAACGTGGAAATGAGAAAATCACACTGTAGGTCCCAGAATATGACGAAAAAACCTGAAAAAAGTAGAAAACTAAAAATTCACACTGAAGGACCCAGAATATGTAGAGATAACCTGAAAAAAAAGGAAAATTAAAAACTCACACTGAGGGACCCAGAATATGGGGAGAAAACCTGAAAAAAGTAGAAAATTAAAAATTCACACTGAAGGACCCCGAATATGGCCAGAAAAACTGAAAAAGGTGGAAAATGACAATAATCACACTGTAGGGCCCAGAATTGCGAAAAAACTTGAAATGCGTATAAAATGAGAAAATCACACTGTAGGACCCATAATGTGCCGAGAAACCCTGAAAACGTGGTAAATTAAAAATACACTGTGTAGGACCCAGAATATGGCGAGAAACCCTGAAAAAGTAGAAAATTAAAAACTCACAGTGAAGTACCCCAAGAATTGCGAAAAAACTTGAAAATCGTGGAAAATGAGAAAATCACACTGCTGGACTCAGAATATGCCGATAAACCCTGAAAAACATGAAAATTAAAAATCCACACTGTCGGACACCGAATATGGCAAGAATCATGAAAAAAGTGGAAAATTAAAAAATCACACTGAAGGACCCCTCATATGGCAAGAAAACCTGAAAAACAAAAAGAAAATTCAAAACTCACACTATAGGACCGAGAATATGGCGAGAAATCCTGAAAAAGATGGAAAATGAGAATAATCAGACTATATAAACCAGATTTGGAAAAAAAAATTGAAAAACGTCGAAAATGAGAAAATCACACTGTAGGACCCAGAATATGCCAAGAAACCCTGAAAACGTGGAAAATTAAAAATATACGCTGTAGGACCCAGAATATATCGAGAAACACTGAAAAATTAGAAAAGTAAAAAATCACACGGAAGGACCCCAAATATGGCGAGAAAACCTGAAAAAGTTGAAAAATGAGAAAATCACACTGTAGGACCCAGAATTATGAAAAAACTTGAAAAACGTGGAAAATGAGAAAAATACACTGCAGGACCCAGAATATGACGAAAAAAACTTGAAGAACGTGGAAAATTAAAAATACACGCTCTAGGACACTGAATATGTTGAGAAATCCTGAAAAATTAGAAAATCATAAACTTACACTTAAGGATCCCAAATATGGAGAGAGAACCTGAAAAAGTAGAAAATTAAAATTTCACACTGAAGGACCCCGAATATGGCCAGAAAAACTGAAAAACGTGGAAAATGAGAATAATCACACTGTAGGACCAAGAATTGCGAAAAAACTTGAAAAGCGTCGAAATGAGTAAATTACATTGTAGGACCCAAAATGTGCCGAGAAACCCTGAAAACGTGAAAATCAAAAATTCACACTATTGGACACAGAATATGGCGAGAAATACTGAAAAACGTGGAAAATTTAAAATTCACACTGAAGGTCCTGGAATATGTCAAGAAAAGCTGAAAAACGTGGAAATGAAAAAAATCACACTGTAGAACCCAGAATATGACGGAAAAACCTGAAAAACGTGGAAAATTAAAAATTAACTCTAAAGTGCCCAGCATATGGCGAGAAAACCTGAAAAACGAGGAAAACTCAAAACTCACGCTGTAGGACACAGAATATGTCGAGAAACCCTGAAAAATTAGAAAATTTAAAACTCACACTGAAGAAACCCAAATATGGCGAGAGAACCTGAAAAATGTAGAAAAATAAAAATTCACACTGAAGGACCCAGAACATGGCAATAACACCTGAAAAACGAGGAAAATACAAAACTCACTATGTAGGACCCAGAATATGGCAAGAAAAGCTGAAAAAGGAGGAAAACTCAAAACTCACACTGTAGAACCCAGAATATGGCGAGAAAACCTGAAAAAGGTGGAAAATGAGAATAATCACACTCTAAGACCAAGATTTGGAAAAAAAAAAATTGAAAAATGTCAAAAATGAGAAAATCACACTGTAGGACCCAGAATATGCTGAGAAACCCTGAAAAACGTGGAAAATTAAAAATACACGCTGTAGGACCCAGAATATGGAGAGAAACCCTGAAAAATTAGAAAAGTAAAAAATCATACTGAAGGACCCCAACTATGGCGAGAAAACCTGAAATAGGTGGAAAATGAGAAAATCACACTGTAGAACCCAGAATTACGTAAAAACTTGAAAAACGTGGAAAATGAGAAAATCACACGGCAGGACCCAGAATATGCAGAGAAACCCTGAAAAACGTGAAAATTAAAAATTTACACTGTTGGACACAGAATATGGCGAGAAATACTAAAAAACGTGGAAAATTAAAATTACACGCTGTAGGACCCAGAATATGGCTAGAAACCCTGAAAACAGTAGAAAAATTCAAACTCACACTGAAGGACCGCTAATATGGCGAGAAATCATGAAAAAGGTGGAAAATGAGAAAATCACTCTGTAGAACCCAGAATTGGGAAAAAACCTGAAAAATGTCGTAATTGAGAAAAATCACACTTAAGGACCCAGAATATGACCTAAAACCCTGAAAAACATGGAAAATTAAAAATACACGCTGCAGGACACAGAATATGCGGAGAAACCCTGAATAACGTGAAAATTAAGGATTCACACTGTCGGACAAAGAATATGGCGAGAAACCATGAAAAAAGTGGAAAAATAAAAATTCACACTGTATTATGCAAAATATGGAAAGAAATACTGAAAAACGTGAAAATTAAAAATTCACACTGAAGGACCTGGAATATGGCAAGAAAACCTGAAAAACGTGGAAATGAGAAAATCACACTGTAGGTCCCAGAATATGACGAAAAAACCTGAAAAAAGTAGAAAATTAAAAATTCACACTGAAGGAAACAGAATATGTAGAGATAACCTGAAAAACGAGGAAAATTAAAAATTCACACTGAGGGACCCAGAATATGGGGAGAAAACCTGAAAAAATTAGAAAATTAAAAATTCACACTGAAGGACCCCAAATATGGCCAGAAAAACTGAAAACGTTGGAAAATGACAATAATCACACTGTAGGACCCAGAATTGCGAAAAAACTTGAAAAGCGTCGAAAATGAGAAAATCACACTGTAGGACCCATAATGTGCCGAGAAACCCTGAAAACGTGGTAAATTAAAAATACATGGTGTAGGACCCAGAATATGGCAAGAAACCTTGAAAAAAGTAGAAAATTAAAATCTCAGAGTGAAGTACCCCAAGAATTTCGAAAAAACTTGAAAATCGTGGAAAATGAGAAAATCACACTGCTGGACCCATAATATGCCGATAAACCCTGAAAAACGTGAAAATTAAAAATTCACATTGTCGGACACAGAATATGGCAAGAATCATGAAAAAAGTGGAAAATTAAAAATTCACACTGTATTACCCAGTATATGGCGAGAAATATTGAAAACGTGGAAAATTAAAAAATCACCCTGAAGTACCCCTTATATGGCAGGAAACCTGAAAAACAAGGAAAATTCAAAACTCACACTAAAGGACCCAGAATATGGCGAGAAATCCTAAAAAAAAAGATGGAAAATGAGAATAATCACACTATAGAATCCAGATTTGGAAAGAAAAATTGAAAAACGTCGAAAATGAGAAAATCACACTGTAGGACCCAGAATATGCCGAGAAACCCTGAAAACATGGAAAATTAAAAATACACGCTGTAGGACCCAGAATATGGCGAGAAACCCTGAAAAAAGTAGAAAATTACAAACTCACACTGAAGGACCCCAAATATGGCTAGAAAGCTGACAAATGTGGAAAATGAGAAAATCACACTGCAGGACCCAGAAAATGCCAAGAAACCCTGAAAAACGTGAACATTAAAAATTCACACTGTTGGACACAGAATATGGCGAGAAATACTGAAAAACGTGGAAAATTTAAAATTCACACTGAAGGTCCTGGAATATGTCAAGAAAAGCTGAAAAACGTGGAAATGAGAAAAATCACACTGTAGGACCCATAATATGACGAAAAACCTGAAAAACGAGGAAAATTAAAAATTAACACTAAAGTGCCTGGCATATGGCGAGAAAACCTAAAAAACGAGAAAAACACAAAACTCACCCTGTAGGACACAGAATATGTCGAGAAACCCTGAAAAATTAGAAAATTAAAAACTCACACTGAAGAAACCCAAATATGGCGAGAGAACATGAAAAATGTAGAAAATTAAAAATAAACATGGCAATAAAACCTGAAAAACGAGGAAAAATCAAAACTCACACTGTAGAACCCAGAATATGGCGAGAAAACCTGAAAAAGGTGGAAAATGAGAATAATCACACTGTAAGACCGAGATTTGGAAAAAAAAAAATTGACAAATGTTGAAAATGAGAAAATCACACTGTAGGACCCAGAATATGCTGAGAAACCCTGAAAAACGTGGAAAATTAAAAATACACGATCTAGGACACAGAATATGGAGAGAAACCCTGAAAAATTAGAAAAGTAAAAAATCATACTGAAGGACCCCAACTATGGCGAGAAAACCTGAAATAGGTGGAAAATGAGAAAATCACACTGTAGGACCCAGAATTACGCAAAAACTTGAAAAACGTGGAAAATGAGAAAATCACACGGCAGGTCCCAGAATATGCAGAGAAACCCTGAAAAACGTGAAAATCAAAAATTCACACTGTCAGACACAGAATATGGCGAGAAATACTGAAAAACGTGGAAAATTAAAAATACACGCTCTAGGACCCAGAATATGGCTAGAAATCCTGAAAAAAGTAGAAAATTACAAACTCACACTGAAGGACCCCAAATATGGCTAGAAAACCTGAAAAATGTGGAAAATTAGAAAATCACACTGCAGGACCCAGAATATCCCGAGAAACCCTGAAAAACGTGAAAATTAAAAATTCACACTATATTACCCAGAATATGGCGAGAAATACTGAAAAACTTTGAAAATTAAAAATTCACACTGAAGAAACTGCAATATGGCAAAAAAAAAAAAAACCTGGAAAACGTGTAAATGAGAAAATTACTCTGTAGGACACAGAATATGACCAAAAAACCTGAAAAACGTGCAATATTAAAAATTCACAATTAAGGACCCGGAGTATGCCAGAAAACCTGAAAAACGTAGAAAATTAAAAATTAAAAAACTCACACTGAAGGACCCCAAATATGGCGAGAAACCATGAAAACAGTAGAAAATTAAAAATTCACACTGAAGAAACTGCAATATGGCAAAAAAAAAACCCTGGAAAACGTGGAAATGAGAAAATTACACTGTAGGACACAGAATATGAAGAAAAAACCTGAAAAACGTGCAATATTAAAAATCACAATTAAGGACCCGGAGTATGCCAGAAAACCTGAAAAACGTGGAAAATTAAAAATTCACAGAGAAGGACCTGGAATATGGTGAGAAAAACTGAAAAATTAGAAAATAAAAAACTCACACTGAAGGACCCCAAATATGGTGAGAAAACCTGAAAAAAGTGGAAAATGAGAAAATCACACAGCAGTACCCAGAATATGCAGAGAAACCATGAAAAACGTGAAAATTAAAAATTCACACTGTTGGACACAGAATATGGCGAGAAATACTGAAAAACGTGGAAAATTAAAAATACACGCTGTAGGACCCAGAATATGGCTAGAAACCCTGAAAAAAGTAGAAAATTACAAACTCACACTGAAGACCCCTAATATGTCAAGAAATCCTGAAAAAGGTGGAAAATTAGAAAATCTCTCTGTAGGACCCAGAATTGGGAAAAAACCTGAAAAATGTCGTAAATGAGAAAAATCACACTGTAGGACCCAGAATATGACAAAAAACCCTGAAAAACGTGGAAAATTAAAAATACACGCTGTAGGACAGAGAATATGCCAAGAAACCCTGAATAACGTGAAAATTAACGATTCACACTGTCAGTCAAAAATATGGCAAGAAACCATGAAAAAAGTGGAAAATTAAAAATTCACACTGTATTACGCAAAATATGGAAATAATACTGAAAAACGTGAAAATTAAAAATTCACACTGAAGGACCTGGAATATGGCAAGAAAACCTGAAAAACGTGGAAATGAGAAAATCACACTGTAGGTCCCAGAATATGACGAAAAATCCTGAAAAAAGTAGAAAAGTAAAAATTCACACTGAAGGACCCAGAATATGTAGAGATAACCTGAAAAACAAGGAAAATTAAAAACTCACACTGAGGGACCCAGAATATGGCAAGAAAACCTGAAAAAAGTAGAAAATTAAAAATTCACACTGAAGGACCCCGAATATGGCCAGAAAAACTGGAAAATGAAAAGGTGGAAAATGACAATAATCACACTGTAGAACCCAGAATTGCGAAAAAACTTGAAAAGCATCGAAAATGAGAAAATCACACTGTAGGACCCATAATGTGCCGAGAAACCCTGAAAATGTGGTAAATTAAAAATACATGGTGTAGGACCCAGAATATGGCGAGAAACCCTGAAAAAGTAGAAAATTAAAAACTCACAGTGAAGTACCCCAAGAATTGCGAAAAAACTTGAAAATCGTGGAAAATGAGAAAATCACACTGCTGGACCCAGAATATGCAGATAAACCGTGAAAAACGTGAAAATTAAAAATCCACACTGTCGGACACAGAATATGGCAAGAATCATGAAAAAAGTTGAAAATTAAAAATTCACACTGAAGGACCCCTCATATGGCAAGAAAACCTGAAAAACAAGGAAAATTCAAAACTCACACTATAGGACAGAGAATATGGCGAGAAATCCTGAAAAAGATGGAAAATGAGAATAATCACACTATAGAACCCAAATTTGGAAAAAAAAAATTGAAAAACGTCGAAAATGAGAAAATCACACTGTAGGACCCAGAATATGCCTAGAAAACCTGAAAACGTGGAAAATTAAAAATATACGCTGTAGAACCCAGAATATGTCGAGAAACACTGAAAAATTAGAAAAGTAAAAAATCACACGGAAGGACCCCAAATATGGCGAGAAACCCTGAAAAAAGTAGAAAATTAAAATCTCACAGTGAAGTACCCCAAGAATTGCAAAAAAACTTGAAAATCGTGGAAAATGAGAAAATCACACTGCTGGACCCAGAATATGCCGATAAACCCTGAAAAACGTGAAAATTAAAAATTTACATTGTCGGACACATAATATGGCAAGAATCATGAAAAAAGTGGAAAATTAAAAATTCACACTCTATTACCCAGTATATGGCGAGAAATATTGAAAACGTGGAAAATTAAAAAATCACACTGAAGTACCCCTTATATGGCAAGAAAACCTGAAAAAGAAGGAAAATTCAAAACTCACACTAAAGGACCCAGAATATGGCGAGGAATCCTAAAAAAAAAGATGGAAAATGAGAATAATCACACTATAGAATCCAGATTTGGAAAAAAAAAATTGAAAAACGTCGAAAATGAGAATATCACACTGTAGGAACCAGAATATGCCAAGAAACCCTGAAAACATGGAAAATTAAAAATACACGCTGTAGGTCCCAGAATATGGCGAGAAACCCTGAAAAAAGTAGAAAATTACAAACTCACACTGAAGGACCCCAAATATGGCTAGAAAACCTGAAAAATGTGGAAAATGAGAAAATCACACTGCAGGACCCAGAAAATGCCAAGAAACCCTGAAAAACATGAAAATTAAAAATTCACACTGTTGGACACAGAATATGGCGAGAAATACTGAAAAACATGGAAAATTTAAAATTCACACCGAAGGTCCTGGAATATGTCAAGAAAAGCTGAAAAACGTGGAAATGAGAAAATCACACTGTAGAACCAGAATATGACGAAGAAACCTGAAAAACGTGGAAAATTAAAAATTCACACTGAATGACCCGGATATAGAGAGCAAAACTGAAAAACGAGGAAAAATAAAATCGCACACTGAAGGACCCAGAATATGACCAAAAAACCTGAAAAACCTGGAAAATTAAATATTCACACTGTAGGACCCAGAATATGGCGAGAAACACTGAAAAATATTGAAAATTAAAAATTCACACTATAGGACCAGAATATGGCAAGAAACCTTGAAAAACGTGGAAAATTAAAAATTCACACTGTATTACCCAGAATATGGCTAGAAATACTGAAAAACGTGGAAAATTAAAAATTCACACTGAAGGACCTGGAATATGGTAGGAAAATCTGAAAAACGTGGAAATGAGAAAATCACACTGTAGGACCAAGGATATGACAAAAAAAAAAAAAAAAAAAAAAAACCTGAAAAACGTGGAAAATTAAAAATTCACAATGAAGGACTCCGACTATGGCAAGAAAACCTGAAAAAGGTTGAAAATGAGAATAATCACACTTTAGGACCCAGAAATGCTAAAAAAAAAAACTTGAAAATCTTCGAAAATGAGAAAATCACACTCTAGGACCCAGAATATGCCGAGAAACCCTGAAATAAGTACAAAAATAAAAACTCTCACTGAAGGACCTGGAATATGTCGAGAAAACCTGAAAAAGGTGGAAAATGAGAAAATTACATGGTAAGACCCAGAAATGTGAAAAAACTCGGAAAAAGTGGAAAATGTGAAAATCACACTGTAGGACCCAGAATGTGCCTAGAAACACTGAAAAACATGAAAAATTAAAAATACACGCATTAGGACCCAGAATATGTTGAGAAACCCTGAAAAATTAGAAAATTAAAAACCCACACTGAAGGATCCCGAATATGATGAAAAAACCTGAAAAACGTGGAAATGAGAAAATCACACTGTAGGACCGAGAATATGACGAAAAAACTTGAAAAAAGTAGAAAATTAAAAATTCACACTGAAGGACCCCGAATATGGGGAGAAAACCTGAAAAAGGTGGAAAATGAGAATAATCACACTGTAGGATCAAGAATTGAGAAAAAACATGAAAAAAGTCAAAAATGGGAAAATCACACTGTAGGATCAAGAATATGCGGAGAGCTCTTCCGATCAGAGGAGCGCCGGAGCAGCTGGGGCGCAGGGTCGACTGACACTCGCCAGCTACCCACAACACCCGCCACAGGATCTTAAGACTTCTGGTGAGTGGAGCACAGCTTCTGCTCCAATCCAAGTGCTCGGGACCGGAGACTGCATTAGTTAGGGAAGCAGAAACCGGCCTGAGTAGGGCCACAGGCCTCATCCGGCCGGATCAGCGCCGGGGGTAGCGGGAGCGCAGGGTTGCCTGACACCCGCCAGCTACCCACGACCCCCGCTGCAGGATTTTGGGACTGTTGGTGAGTGGAACACAGCTTCTGCTCCAGTCCAATCACGCGGGACCTGAGACTGCTCTGGTTGGGGAGAGAGAAATCCGGCCCTACATAGGGCCACAACCCTCTTCTGGTCAGAAAAGCACCAGGGCAGCTGGGGCGCAGGGTCGGCTGACACTCGACAGCTACCCACAACACCCGCCACAGGATCTTAAGACTTCTGGTGAGTGGAGCACAGCTTCTGCTCCAATCCAATTGTGCGGGACCTGAGACTGCATTAGTTAGGGAAGCAAAAACCGGCCTGAGTAGGGCCACAGACCTCATCCGGCCGGATCAGCGCCGGGGTAGCGGGAGAGAAGGGTTGCCTGACACCCGCCAGCTACCCACGACCCCCGCCGCAGGATTTTGGGACTGCTGGTGAGTGGAACACAGCTTCTGCTCCAATCTTTAAACAGTGACAACGATAACAACTAACCCCAGAGATTACTAGATGGCGAAAGGTAAACGTAATAATCTTACTAACAGAAACCAAGACCACTCACCATCATCAGAACCCAGCACCCCCACTTCGCCCAGTCCAGGGCACCCCAACACACCGGAAAAGCTAGACACGGATTTAAAAGCATATCTCCTGATGATGATAGAGGACTTCAAGAAGGACTTTAATAACACACTTAAAGAAATGCAGGAGAACACTGCTAAACAGGCAGAAGACAATAAAGAGGAAGCACAAAAATCCCTTAAAGAATTGCAGGAGACCACTGCTAAAGAGTTACAAATCCTTAAAGAAAAACAGGATAACATAATCAAACAGGTAGAAGTCCTTACAGAAAAACAGGAAAACACATCCAAACAGATGATGGAAATGAACAAAACCATACTAGACCTAAAAAGGGAAGTAGACACAATAAAGAAAACCCAAAATGAGGCAACACTGGAGATAGAAACCCTAGGAAAGAAATCTGGAACCATAGATACGAGCATCAGCAACAGAATACAAGAGATGGAAGAGAGAATCTCAGGTGCAGAAGATTCCATAGAGAACATCGGCACAACAATCAAGGAAAATGTAAAATGCAAAAAGATCCTAACTCAAAACATCCAAGAAATACAGGACGCAATGAGAAGACCAAACCTACGGATAATAGGAGTGGATGAGAATGAAGATTTTCAACTCAAAGGACCAGCAAACATCTTCAACAAAATTATAGAAGAAAACTTCCCAAATCTAAAGAAAGAGATGCCCATGAACATACAAGAAGCCTACAGAACTCCAAATAGACTGGACCAGAAAAGAAATACCTCCTGACACATTATAATCAGAACAACAAATGCTCTAAATAAAGATAGAATACTAAAAGCAGTAAGAGAAAAAGGCCAAGTAACATATAAAGGCAAGCCTATCAGAATTACACCAGATTTTTCACCAGAGACTATGAAAGCCAGAAGATCCTGGACGGATGTTATACAGACACTAAAAGAACACAAATACCAGCCCAGGCTACTATACCCAGCCAAACTCTCAATTAACATAGATGGAGAAACCAAAGTATTCCACGACAAAACCAAATTCACACATTATATCTCCACGAATCCAGCCCTTCAAAGGATAATAACAGAAAAAAACCAATACAAGGACAGGAACCACGCCCTAGAAACAACAAGAAGGTAATCCCTCAACAAACCTAAAAGAAGACAGCCACAAGAACAAAATGCCAACTTTAACAACAAAAATAACAGGAAACAACAATTACTTTTCCTTAATATCTCTTAATATCAATGGACTCAACTCCCCGATAAAAAGACATAGACTAACAAACTGGCTACACAAACAAGACCCAACATTTTGCGCTTACAGGAAACTCATCTCAGAGAAAAGGATAGACACTACCTCAGAATGAAAGGCTGGAAAACAATTTTCCAAGCAAATGGCATGAAGAAACAAGCTGGAGTAGCCGTTCTGATATCTGATAAGATTGACTTCCAACCCAAAGTCATTAAAAATGACAGGGAGGGACACTTCATACTCATCAAAGGTAAAATCCTCCAAGAGGAACTATCAATCCTGAATATCTATGCTCCAAATACAAAGGCAGCCACATTCATTAAAGAAACTTTAGTAAATCTCAAAGCACACATTGCACCTCATACAATAATAGTGGGAGACTTCAACACACCACTTTCACCAATGGACAGATCATGGAAACAGAAACTAAACAGGGACACAGAGAAACTAAGAGAAATTATGAATCAAATGGATCTGGCAGATATCTACAGAACATTCTATCCTAAAACAAAAGGATATACCTTCTTCTCAGCACCTCATGGTACCTTCTCCAAAATTGACCACATAATTGGTCACAAAGCAGGCCTCAGCAGATACAAAAATATTGAAATTGTCCCATGCATCCTATCAGATCACCATGGACTAAGGCTGATCTTCAATAACAAAATAAATAATAGAAAGCCAACCTTCACGTGGAAACTGAACAACACTCTTCTCAATGATACCTTGGTCAAGGAAGGAATAAAGAAAGAAATTAAGGACTTTTTAGAGTTCAATGAAAATGAAGCCACAACAT